>NC_057800.1:390097501-390136543 GCF_018294505.1 Triticum aestivum | reverse complement strand
CATCCCAGAGGCAGCATCAATCGGCTTCAGTTAGCAGTAGTAGCGAAGGAATCGCTTGATCGGGTTCAGTTAACATCCATCCATTGATCGCTCGGGTTCAGTTAGAGCCAACGCCTCGCACACACGCGCGTACGTGTACAAGAGAAACGCACATCGCTCGGCCCCCGACCTCCCACCGTAACCAAGAACTCCCCGAAATTGTCCTCCCCCTCGCTTCTACTATGGTTTTTTCCGTCATGCATGGCCCAAAGAATGTCATGCAACTGCGTCTCCGGCCCGCCCAGGACGAAATGCCCATTTTCTGTCATGATTTTTTGTCATAGAAATAGGAGCCCACCACATCTATGATGATACCTGGTTTTGTCACAATTATCGTCATAGAAGTGTCATATGTATGACAGAAAAAAAATTCGTTCGGCCCAAAATGTCATGGATGTGTCTTTTTTTTGTAGTGTTGGCAATGATCTCGCCAAGGGTCGTCGTGTTCTGGTTCTCATCTGATCTTGTGTATCTATGATCTCTACAAAGATTTGCATGCCACAATGGAGGTGCCTCCCGAGCCTTGGTTCCAATATGGCGTGGGAACCCCTTGGGCTCAAGGGTGGCGCGCTCTGCTTGCGTCAGGCAACTTGCCCCGGCAAGGATCTTGCCGAGGCTGCGGAAGCCCTTGCCGGGGGATTCCACCTCGCCCTCTTGCTCTCTTTGCGTCTCTGGTCTTGGCGTTGTTCTGGACGCGGCTTTGACTGCCCGTGCACAAGTAAAGGGGTACAAAAGGAGAGCCCCTACTTTTGTACACCGATATGAGCCCCCGGGCCTGGGCCACACATAAGCGCGACGTGTTGTTGGGCTAGGCCCAGAACAGTGCGCGGGCAGGTGGGGCGGATTTTTACCGCAGTAACTTCTTCGTCCTCTGCGCTTCCCCACAACCCGCGTTGAACGCGCGACGTGGAGGGTCATGCATGACGTGGGGGCCGTGCGTGGGGAGGATTTCATACGCATGCATCATATCGTGGTAAAGAGGCAGCCCACGCCTTCCCCATAAAAAGGAACAACCGCGGGCGCGCTTCTCATTTTCCCTCTGTGTCTTCTCCAATCTCAGAACCACCGTCCCTTCCTTCTTCCTCCTCAAGCCCTTGCTCTCGCTCACCACCGCCGTGTTTTCGCTGCCCTTTCTCCGCCACCCTTCGCAGCCGCCATGGCACCCAAAACCATCAAGAGCAAAGGAGTGGCCAGGGACGCCGGGGGGACGGAGCCGCCGGAGAGCGAGTCGGCGGCGCGGCGTATGCAGCTCGCCTACTTCCCCTCGACAGTTGACGCGGTCCACCTTCGGGACAACTTCAGGCCCCTATGGGGGTGCAAGACAGGGGGAGAAATGACGGGGCATCCGGCTACGCGAGTCATCCCTGTGGATTGCGCCAAGGCCGCCCTGAATCGGTACCCATTCTTCATCGACTACTTTTCCTGCGGCCTCTGCCCCCCTTTCTCTGATTTCTTCAACGACATCATGCACACCTAAAGCTTCCACCTTCTAGATTTCACTCCAAATCCCGTGGCGTGCATGGCTCTTTTCGCCCATCTCTGTGAGGGCTTCGCCGGAGTGCTTCCCAGCATGGCACTCTTCCACCACTACTTTTATCCTCGGATCCAGAAGGGAGGCGCCTTCTCCGGTTGTGTCACTTGGATCCCAAGGTCCCTGGAGAAGGGGACGTATCCAGAGGGCTCCCAGAAGGAGAGGTGGGAGGAGTGGCGGAGCCGGTGGTGTTGGATTGAGGAGGAGGACCCTCAGGAGTTTTTCCAAGTTCGCCAGACGCTGCCGGTTTGCAGAGATGACTGGGGCGACGTCGACGCCTAGGATGGGAGGCTCACGGTCGCCACCACCAGGATCCACCGCCTCGCCACTGCCGGGCTCACCTTGGAGATGATTGGGACGGATTTCATCCGCCACCGCATCGCTCCTCTGCACAACAAGGGGAGGCCGGCTTGGCTTTTCAGCAATGCGGCTGACATCATGCGGCTCCTCCCCAGCCTAAACCACAACTTCACGGTGATGGAGCACGCCCACTTCTGCCAACGGCTCTTCCAGCTCGATGTGAGTCACGATGGTACGGCCGAGAGGGCCGGCAAGGCCGCCAAGGCCGGCAAGGTCGCCAAGGGGCCCTTGTTCGGGTTACCGGTAGGGGTGGTCCCGCTGAGCAACAACTCTCGCCAAACCGACATCATCGCCATGATGCTGGACTTCAACGCGCACGGCCTTGACCCGAATTGGGTCGAGCTGGAGGAGGATCAGGTGTAGGAGTTCTTCGACACCTTGGTGAAGAAGTATGTCCGCGAGGAGCCGCGGCTCATCCAGGACACCACCCAGGTGGAGCTGGACTGCTTCGCCGCCAGGGCGGCAGAGGCGGAGCTTGCCAAGTTGGCCGGCAGCGCTGGCGGCGTGGAGGACGAGGCCACGACGGCCCCGGAGGAGAAGGAGCTTGCCAAGTGGGAGGAATCCGCTAGGGAGGCCAGCAGTGCCGGCACTGGGGCCCCTCTCATCGAAGATGACGTTGATGAGCCATCCGAGGAGGAGGCCGAGGCTGTCGAGCCCCTAGCCACAGGGGGAGGGCGTGTCCTGCGCGGGCCGTCTGCAGAGAGTCAGTCCGCCCCGGCAGGACCGCACAACCGTAACAACCTCCGGAGGTGTACATGCGTCAGACGGGGTCGCGGCCGCGGGGAAGGCGGTGAAGGTTGCGGTGGCAAAGAAGAAAGCAGCTGCCCCTTCTTTGTCCAAGTGTCCCCCAACTCCACCTGCTTCCCCTCTTCCCGTAGGTGACGACATAGAGGTCTTCTTTGACCTCGGGTCTCTTAGCCCGAGGAGGAAGAGGAAGGCCACGGAAGAAGAGGCGGAGGATGAGTAAGTGTCTCGTCTTTTGTCATCTCCGTCCCCTCGGACTGTGCCACTTTTCTTGACTTGTCTTCATATTCGCAGGGATAGGGAGACGCTGGCCCAGAGGGTGGCGAAGAGGGCCAAGGCCTCGACAGGCGGCCAGCCCCTGGCGGGCACCTCGAGTATGCCACTGGTGGTGGTGGAGAGCATCCCGGAGAGCAGCCCCCGGCACATATGGAGACAAAGTATTTTCAAAAGATTTTTCGAAAAGCTCCATCGGATGCCACTTATGCCCGGGGGAGATGATGAGTTGGGTAACCACTTGATGACGAAGTGGTGTACCGAGGCAAGTGTGTGTTGTTTTTCAAAACGGATTGGTTCAAGTTGCGACCGTTATTCCAACCTTACATGCGCAACCACTCTACCCTTGTATGGGAAAGGGCATTATTGATTACCTAGGCCGATACTAGCTTGGAGCCCGCATTACTAGTGACGGGAGAGTTGTTGGTGCGCTCTCTCGGGACAGGGTCATGCCAGGTAGGGCGGCCATGACTGTTTTCACAAGGCACCGGATACACTGTTGTGTCCCTTCTCGGATGTTACGATCTCGAGTGAGTCTCGTATGATGTACATCGTGAGGATACGGAACAACGAGTGGACTCCATGTTAGTGTCGTCTAGGGAAAGATAGTGATCGGGTGCTTACCCCGGGTACTTGAGGTACCGCGGGTCGTGGATGACACGGAAGTTCCCCGGATCTTGTGGGTAAAGTGTGCAACCTCTGTAGAGTGTAAAACTATTCGAATAGCCGTGCCATGGTCAAGGACAGTTGGGTAACCGCTCTTGGGATACGTCCACTTGTTTACAAACCAGTGTGTGTGGGAAGTACTTCTTGGGTCAAGTCAAAGGACTTGACATGAATGAGTTGGGTTGGAGCCCTCTCCCTTTATGTTGATATCTGTAACCAGCCCCTATGGTTACTTGAATCTTTGCGATGCATGGTTTACCAGTTATTGAACATGTCATAACACGACAAAATCAATTTCTGCAAAAATTTACCTATGTCATGCATTGTTGTATCTTGAGCCAAAACATGGGTTGCTTGCGAGTACATTCAAAGTACTCCTTGGCTTGCCACTGGTTATTTAATTGGCCAGGCATGGAAGAACCGGAGTTCGAAGAAGAGTCCTTTAGAGACGAACATGCGAACTAGGACGTTTCCCAGTCAGAATGCCTGTAGGGTTAAGGCAGATGGCATGGGCTCTACTCATCGACGAAGATTTCCGCTGCTTGTGTTTCATTTGATGTTCAGCCCTTAAGGCTTTATCAATGTAAGACTTGACCATAATGGTCATAATTTGTGTAAGACGGTATGTATGGATGTAAGACTCTTGTTATTCAGCTTCTGTGTGTTCAGTGAGCATTGATCTCTGGGATCACTGTACATGTGCATTCGGTGATCACGACTTATGAGTCGGGGTCCCCACAGAGCTGGTATCAGAGCCACCCTGACTGTAGGAAGCCTTAGTTAGCATGGACGTTAGTTAGCTTGAGACCATCTAAACTTCTCTTCTTTTCTAAAGCTTACCCAACCCAAGATATATTTCCCTTATTGACCTCTCCCATTCAACCTTTGTAGATGGTGGCTGTACCCGAAGACTTCCTGACCACCGGATTTCCCATGCTTCTCGAGGATAGCCTCAAGAAGTGCCAGTTTCACTGAGCCCCCATTTTCACCTACCATGATCATTGGATCAATGACACCGAGACAGAGTATCATGTGGAAGTGATCGTGAAGGCTAATGACTCTCCAACAAGCTGGTTCTTCGAGGGACCCCAGATGGCAACACTGGTTCTTGCCGTCGAGATGGCAACCCTCAAGGCACTCACCCGCCTCCGAGACCTTCTTCCAGAGATGGCAGACGAGTTGGCAACCTGCTTCTTGCCTTATCGGAAGGAAAAGGTGAGGATGAGAGCAGTGCGCCAGCTCCACCATTAGAAGAAGGACTTCCACTCTGATTCCAGACCTACTTCAGCCTTTGTGCAGATAGTTTGGCACAACACTTGGCCTCGGAATCAATGGAGATCCGAAAGGAACTTCATGAGACCAAGGCACTTCTTCGCCAAACACAAGGGAAGACGGATAGGATCAAGAAGGAAGGTGCTCCCCCTGGTCAGCCCGCGATCACATACCGAGGCGGAAGACCCCCAAAGGATGGGGAACCACCACATCAGCACCGCATGAGCGCAAGGGATTATCGCAAGCTTTTCACACCACCTGCAAAGCAATGCCGTGTTGAGCTCCTCCACTCCCCACCCCTTCGAGCAATGAAGGAAGTCAGGCCACCGATGACGAGGAGGAAGACCCAGAAGAGCCAGACTACGCGACCGAGCATTCCACCACTTAGGCATAATTCGCAACCCGGATATGCCCGTTAGTAACCCATATGGTAGGATAGGTCGTGTACCCCTATGCGAAGTCGAGTCCTTGTAATGGTTCATATGAAGCCATGTAGTGTTGTGTTTGCTTTTGATGTGTTTGATGGACGTCGTGCTTTCCTACAGGAACTTGTAAGCGACTACATCACCCATTTGGATTTTAATGAATGTGTTTGGCCTTTTGGCCCTTGCATGAAAACAATTAGTGTCATACCAACCCCCTTACTAGGCATCCCTTCTATATTGCTTTCCCCCTCTTTCCCAATCATGAGACCTTGACCGCTCCAACAGGATGCCTGTTGTAACTCGTACTGGTACCTCTACCCAGCAGCAAGAAGCTGGAGGTTCAGCCGGAGCAGAAGCTAGTCAGGACCAAACCCAAGGAAAAGCTCCACCACAGCCACCACCTCCAAACATGGACATGGCTCAGCTTCTCCAAGCCTTCCGAGAGGAACGCCAAGCCAACACTGCATCCCTCCAGATGATTGCTCAAGCTGTCAATCGCCAACCGGCGGGAAACGGCAATGGACGTTCCATGTTGGTGGAGTTCAAGAAGCATGCACCACCCACCTTCATCGAGACTGCTGAACCCCTGGATGCAGACGACTGGGTCCACACCATTGAGGATCTGCTGGAACTAGTTGGATGCACTGAGGACTGTGAGAAGGTGGCATATGCTGCTCACTGTCTCGGGGGAACTGCCAGAGCTTGGTGGGATGGATTCAAGGCCATGCATGCTGAGCGTAAAATCACTTGGAATGACTTCAAGGCAGAATTCCGCAAGGCCCACATTCCTTCCAGAATCATGGCCATCAAGAAGCGTGAATTCCGAGCCCTGAAGCAAGGAAGTAGCACTATCAAGGAGTACATGCAGAAGTTCAGTGTTCTCTCAAGGTATGCTCCTGAGGATGTTAGCACTGATGCCACCAAAAGGGAGCGCTTCATGGAAGGCCTTAACCAGACTCTGCAGTACTCGCTTGTTGTGTGTGACTGCCCAACCTTTCCTGATCTGGTGAACAAGACACTCATGCTTGAGGACAAGAGACGTGCTTTGGACGATACCCGTAAGCGCAAGATGATCAGCAAGGGTAGCTCCAGCAACCAGAGGCCTTGCCTGTGGCAGCCAGCCTCGGTCAAGCCAACCTATCAGCAGCCAAGAGCCCCTGTACCTCGCACCAACTATCAGCCTCAACAGTATACCAACCCTAGGCCAGCTTTCAACAACCCCAATAACAATGCCAGCAAGAGCAGCAACCCAAATCAAGTCACTTGCTTCTGATGTGGTCAGGCAGGACACTACTCCAAGTATTGCCCCAACAAGAAGCCCGACGCCCCGTGCCCCAATGCGCAGAACCCAGGGCAAGGCCGTGGAATGCCACTAAGGAACCAAGCTCCCCGCAACCCACCCAAAAACGATAAGGTTCGTGTGAATCATGTCACTGCAGAAGAAGCCCAGGAACACCCGGACGTCATGCTGGGTACGTTCCTTGTTAACTCAGCACCTGCAACTGTCTTGTTTGATTCTGGAGCCACGCATTCATTTGTCACCCATGAGTTTGCATTAAATAGTGGCATGACCCCTACACCCCTGAATAACCCTATGGTGGTACAAACCCCTGGAGCAGAGATGAGAGCCAAGATAGGATGTAAAGGAGTCGGGATTGTCATTAATGGGGTAGACTTCCTAGCAGACCTTATCATACTAAGATCGCAAGGCTTGGATGTGATCTTAGGAATGGATTGGCTCATCAAGCACCAAGGCTTGTTAGACTGTGCCAACCGGCCAGTCACTATGACCAATGACCAAGGAGTCGAAGTTAAATTTGCCTCCAACCCCTCCTCTGCTCAAGCCAACCAAGTCAACTGTCTGACTGAAGTCGGATTGGAGCAAGTGCTAGTGGTATGCGAATACCCCAATGTCTTTCCTGATGAGCTACCGGGAATGCCTCCAGACCGAGACATTGAGTTCATCATCGAGCTCATGCTCGGAGCAGGACCCATCTATAAGAAGCCCTATAGAATGGGATCGGAAGAGTTAGCAGAGTTAAAGAAGCAACTGGAAGAGCAGTTGAGGAAGGGATTTATCCGCCCTAGTGCCTCCCCTTGGGGATCACCTGTTCTGTTTGTGGCAAAGAAGGACGATACCATCCGCTTGTGCATTGACTACCGCTCCCTCAATGAAGTTACAATCAAGAACAAGTATCCACTTCCCAAGATTGAAGATCTGTTTGATCAACTCAATGGGGCCAAGGTATTCTCCAAGATCAACCTCAGATCTGGGTACTACCAGCTGAAAATCAGACCCCAAGATATTCCGAAGATGGCATTTGTAACTAGATATGGTCTGTATGAGTGCACGGTCATGTCCTTTGGATTGACCAATGCCCCAGCTTACTTCATGTATCTCATGAATTAGGTCTTCATGGAATATTTGGACAAGTTTGTCGTTGTCTTCATTGATGACATTCTTGTCTTCTCAAAGATGGAAGAAGAGCACGAGCAACACTTGAGGATGGTCCTAGACAAGCTTCGAGAGCACCAACTGTATGCCAAGTTCAGCAAGTGCGAATTTTGGCTGCATGAGGTTGGATTCTTGGGTCATGTTTTGACCGAAGAAGGATTGTCGGTCGATCCCACTAAGATTGAAGCCGTGGCTGAATGGCAATCCCCAAGCAATGTGAAGGAAGTAAGAAGCTTCCTCGGACTCGCGGGATATTACAGCAAGTTTGTTGAAGGATTCTCAAGCATTGCACGACCCATGACTCAGCTCTTGAAGAAGGACAAGAAGTTTGAATGGACGCCGAAGTGCGAATAAAGCTTCCAGGAGCTGAAGAAGAGATTGACCACCGCCCCAGTTTTGGCCACACCAGATATACACAAGGAATTTGTGATATATTGTGATGCATCGAGAACCGGACTGGGAGGTGTTCTGATGCAAGAGGGCAGAGTCGTGGCTTACCTTTCGAGGCAACTACGGCCTCATGAAGAAAACTATGCTACTCATGACCTCGAGTTGGTAGCTGTAGTTCATGCCCTGAAGACATGGCGACATTACCTCCTAGGGAAACGGTGTGAGATATACATGGATCACAAAAGTCTAAAGTATATTTTCACTCAGAAGGAATTGAACATGAGGCATAGAAGATGGCTAGAGTTGATCAAGGATTATGACCTTAGTGTTCAATACCACCCTGGAAAGGCTAATGTGGTAGCAGATGCATTAAGCAGAAAGGCTTGTTCCTTGAATGCTATGCTTAAGGATAGGCTACCTGCCTTGTATGAAGAACTTGAAAGCTTCGGGTTGGAACTGGTTGCACCAGGATTCTTGGCCAACCTCGAAGTTAGGCCTACCTTGATAAATGATGTTAAGGAAGCTCAGAAGGGACACGAAAGTATTGAAGGCATCAAGAGGAAGATCAAGGCAGGCAAGGCCCCAGGATTCTCAAAGGATGAGCAAGGATTTGTGTGGTTTGGGAATCACATTTGCGTACCCAACAAGATTGAGCTCAAGAATTTTATCTTGCAAGAAGCTGATGACACCCCGTATTCCATCCACCCCGGAGGAACCAAGATGTATCAAGACCTAAAGGAAAGATTCTGGTGGCATGGCATGAAGAGAGAGATAGCCACATTCGTCGCAAAGTGTGACATATGCCAAAGGGTTAAAGCTGAACATCAGCGACCTGCTGGATTGTTACAGCCTCTCAAGGTGCCTGAATGGAAATGAGATAAAGTCGCAATGGACTTCATCACTGGATTACCCAGGTCAAATAAGGGACATGACTCCATCTGGGTCATAGTCGACCATTTGACCAAAGTATCCCATTTCATTCTTGTCAAAACGACTTACAAGGGAAACCAGCTAGCCAGCCTCTACATCAACAGAATCGTAAGCCTTCATGGTGTTCCCAAGGAGATTGTGTCAGACCGAGGAACCCAGTTTACCTCAAGATTCTGGAAGAAGTTCCAAGAGGCCATGGGGACCAAGTTGTCCATCAGCACTGCATTCCACCCACAGACCGGAGGTCAGACAGAATGAGTAAATCAGATACTCGAAGACATGCTCCGAGCCTATGTCTTAGCATATGGAGCTAGGTGGGAAGATTGCCTCCCTTTCGCCGAGTTCTCCGACAACAACAGTTATCAGTCAAGCCCCCAGATGGCACCATTTGAGGTGTTGTACGGACGCAAGTGTCGCACACCCCTCAATTGGTCAGAGACTGGAGAAGGACTAGTATTTGGGCCCGATATCCTCCTTGAAGCAGAAGAGCAAGTCCAGCTTGTCAGAGAGCATTTGAAGACTGCCAAGTCAAGGCAGAAGAGCTACGCTGACTCATGTCGGAGAGACATGACCTTCCGAGTTGGAGACCATGTCTATCTCCAGGTCACACCTCTCAAGGGAACCCAGCGCTTCCATGTCAAAGGAAAACTCGCACCAAGATACATCGGCCCCTTCAAGATCACTGAACGGCGAGGAGAAGTGGCTTACCAGTTGGAACTGCCACCTGAACTATCCGATGTGCACAAAGTATTCCACGTGTCACAACTCCGGAAGTGTCTCCAAGTTCCAGACAAACCTGATCTTTACAAGGACGTCGATCACCAAGCCATTGACCTTCAGCCCGATTTGACCTACCGCGAGAGACCCATCTGCATTTTGGACGAGGCTGAACGACGCACTCGAAGCTGCACCATCAAGTACTTCAAGGTCCAGTGGAGCAACCACACTGAAGCAGAAGCAACCTGGGAACGTGAAGACTACCTTAGATCCGAGTTTTCGTATCTCTTTAAAGCCTAGTTTAGGAATCTCGGGGACGAGATTCTTGTAAGGGGGGTAGGTCTATCACACCCTGCATTTTGTAACATGTCATTTGCATTAATAAAGCATGAAAATTTGGACCAACAAAAACTTTTGCATTATTTGCCTTTTATTTTGGGGTTGGATTTCTCTGTGTGGTTTTTCAAGTGCTCTTTAAAATCAACTACTCCACCTTCTGTACTTCATCTCCTTGCCCCAAACTTCTGCCCAACGATCATGCCATGTGTATAGTGCAATATAGTATTTTCTTACAAAAATAATTTGGCCAAATAGTATTTTCAAAAATTAGTTTTCCAAAAACCCCTGGATTGAGGTTTGCACTGCAAGTACCTGATTTGGGGTATGAAAACTATTTCAAAGAGTATATTTGAAACCTATTAGATATAGGATTCCCATAAACCACAAAAGGATAATTTTAAAAGTTATTTTCCTATTTTATTTAAAAGATTTTTCTTAAGGCCATAAATGGTCTTTAATAGGGAAAAATTATTTTATTGTTCTAAAAATATTTGAGATAAATCGGGGAAACTCAGTGGGCATATATTTCCCATATATAAGAATTTCAACATATGGTCATGATCAAAATATTCGACAAAACCTCCCAAAACCATTTCTGCCCATTTCAAGGATTTGAAATATTTCTACAGGAAATATTTTCATAAAAATCCAAGGAAAATCTAGCAAGTCACAAATGCATATTGTTATCACCATGCAAAGCCTCATGTCAATTAAGGTCATTTTGGTTCACCAAAAAGCCCCAAAACCCTCTCTCACCAGAATCAAATTTGAACAAGTTTGTACTACCAACTTTCTCTCCTTGACCCCAACTTTTGTGGGCATGTTCATATGACGAAATGAGGCCACTACACCAAGTGGTGCATCAAGGAGAAGTGATTTGCTCAACTAGATCTACACAAGTTCATTTCTGCTAATTTCTAGGGTTTGCCAAAGCTTCATTAGCAAACTCTTCCAAATGAGCTCATCTTCCTTTTTCCCTGTCATTTTGTCATGACAAACACCCCTGCCAAGTGCCACAAGAAGTAAATTAGTGCAAGTACCCCAAAACCATATCAAACACCTTCTCCATTTAACTAAAAACCCTGTTTGGGGCTCTTCCACTAATCTCCATGAGCTCCACTCTTTACCACAACCCCTCCTAGTCCCCTTTCACCTCTAGTAACAATGGAAAATCCAGAGTTCAATTATTGGATGGGTAAAACCCCACTTTCTCTCTCTGGACAACCCATTTCTCCCTCTTCTTCTACCTCTCTCCTCTCCTACTGGCCACCCAGGGCATCCAAGGCCATCTCCTACTTCTTTACTCCTCCCTAGAGCCACCAGACACCTTTGGTTGTGCCCACAATGCATAGAAAATGGCCATGCCAGCCATTTGGGTGCTCTGGAGCACGCTACAGTGCGCTCCCGCACTTTAGCCACCCCCTTCCAACCGCCTCCGGCCACCTTGGGCCTCCCCAGCACGCCCGACGATGCGCCTTGGCGTTCGCGGCACGCTAAACCCTGGCCCCCCTCTTCCTTATCCCTCCTCTCACCCAGCTCGCACGCGCGACGATCGCCCGAGCGCACCAGTGAGCATGCTCACACGTGCGGTGCCTCTGCCCCCCTGCTCCCTCTCTCTCTTCTTTCCCTCGCTCTGGAACAAACCCACGAGCACCCCAGACACGCCCACGCGCGCCCCCGTGACCCACAGCAACGGCAACAACCTCGCCGGCGCACGGGTCTACGGTGAGTCGTGGCTCGCCTACTTAAAGGCCTCCCCGAGCCTCTCACTCACCACCACTCGCTCCTACCTACTCCAAATAGGCCCCCTATGCCCTCCACTCTCCTCCAGGAGCACCCGAGCTCGAGATTGAGCTCGAGCTCCGCCGCCTCGGGTCATCGTCGATCTCGGGGTACGGGCTCTCTCCGCCCCTTCTCTCTCTCAATCTGGACCCGCCACACCTCCCTGACCATTCCCCCTTTGTTTCCCCTCTCTTTTGCAGCTGGAATCGACCAGGGCAAGCACCTCCCGAAGCTCTACCGCCGGCTTCCTCGTCGCCGGCGAACCCCTGCACCCCGGCGACCACCTCCACCTCCACCCGAACGGCGACTTCGCCCTGAGCACGCCAGTGCCCTCAGATCGCCTCGCCGTCGACCACAACGGCGTCGGTGAGCTCACCGCCCTCTCTGACCCAAGGTTGACGACGATGGCCGTGGGGCCCATCCGTCAGCCTCACGTCCTGACGTGTGGGTCCGATACGTCAGGTTTAAAACACGCGCGTGCGTACCGGTTTGTTGCATCGGCTGGAGGCAAATTTCCCAAATACGCCTTCGACATGGCAGCCTTGCACGGGCTGGATTCCCCCTGGGCCTGCTGCACTGTGGCCGAATAGGCCCAGTTGCACAGTGGCCTTTTTCCTTTTCTTTTTCTGTAACTTTTCCAAAAATTCCACTGGATTAAATATTCATCCAAATGAAATAATTCCAACCCCCATATTTTTCTAAAAATCCCACCTATTTAATGGTATAATTTTCACTCATGTCCAAAAAAGTTTTATGTATTGTTCATATTCAAATTCAAATTTGAATATATTTAAACCCCTCTAAAAATCCATTTCTTCTATTCTGCTACTCCAAAACCAAAACTAGGAATTTTCCCCTTCTTAGTTTTCAACCTAGTATTTAACAAAAATGAGTTGACATTTTTCTGAGCACTTTGGTTTTTCTGTTTTATTATTACCTTATTTTTCTCGTTATTATTTGCGACGATAGATTGCGTTGCCAACGAAGGAGTTGGACCAGAAGACTTTGAAGACCTAGAAGACTTTGCTGAGCCAGGCAAGCAGCCCTTTGACCATGTCTATGAAACCCTTTTTATGCATGTCATATAGCACTTTATTAGTGTTGCATCGGAATCATGATGAGATGGTAACCACTTTGATGGGTTGCCTCTATTACTTCCTCGTTGATACTTGCATTGTGCATGACCCTACCTCCTTATGAGGGTTATGCCAGTGGGATTAGATAGGATGCTAAAGTAGTGCTACGGAAAAAGGGACGGGAATATGCATGGTGATGGAGACAAAGTATTTTCAAAAGACTTTTCGAAAAGCCCCATCGGGTGCCACTTATGCCCGAGGGAGATGATGAGTTGGGTAACCACTTGATGACGAAGTGGTGTACCGAGGCAAGTGTGTGTTGTTTTTCAAAACGGATTGGTTTAAGTTGCGACCGTTATTCCAACCTTACATGCGCAACCACTCTACCCTTGTATGGGAAAGGGCATTATTGATTACCTAGGCCGATACTAGCTTGGAGCCCGCATTACTAGTGACGGGGGAGTTGTTGGTGCACTCTCTCAGGACAGGGTCGTGCCAGGTAGGGCGGCCATGACTGTTTTCACAGGGCACCGGATACACTGTTGTGTCCCCTCTCGGATGTTACAATCTCGAGTGAGTCTCGTATGATGTACATCGTGAGGATACGGAACAACGAGTGGACTCCATGTTAGTATCGTCTAGGGAAAGATAGTGATCGGGTGCTTACCCCGGGTACTTGAGGTACCGCGGGTCGTGGATGACACGGAAGTTCCCCGGATCTTGTGGGTAAAGTGTGCAACCTCTGCAGAGTGTACTTGTTTACAAACCAGTGTGTGTGGGAAGGATAGTTGGGTAACCGCTCTTGGGCTACGTCCACTTGTTTACAAACCAGTGTGTGTGGGAAGTACTTCTTGGGTCAAGTCAAAGGACTTGACATGAATGAGTTGGGTTGGAGCCCTCTCCCTTTATGTTGATATCTGTAACCAGCCCCCATGGTTACTTGAATCCATGCGATGCATGGTTTACCAGTTATTGAACATGTCATAACATGACAAAATCAGCTTTCTGCAAAAATTTACCTATGTCATGCATTGTTGTATCTTGAGCCAAAACATGGGTTGCTTGCGAGTACATTCAAAGTACTCATTGGCTTGCCACTGGTTATTTAATTGGCCAGGCATGGAAGAATCGGAGTTCGAAGAAGAGTCCTTTGGAGACAAACATGCGAACTAGGACGTTTCCCAGTCAGAATGCCTGTAGGGTTAAGGCAGATGGCATGGGCTCTACTCATCGACGAAGATTTCCACTACTTGTGTTTCATTTGATGTTCAGCCCTTAAGGCTTTATCAATGTAAGACTTGACCATAATGGTCATAATTTGTGTAAGACGCTATGTATGGATGTAAGACTCTTGTTATTCAGCTTCTGTGTGTTCAGTGAGCATTGATCTCTGGGATCACTATACACGTGCATTCGGTGATCACGACTTATGAGTCGGGGTCCCCACAAGGATTGAGGCAAGGCAGAGCTTCACCGAGTCCGTATCATTGGTGTACATTACATTCAACTTGGTGCAGCCATAGGACTGAATGGCGAACTCAAAGGGGAACTCCTTGCTGAAGTCCATATCCAGCAGGCTCACCCCTCGGATCGCCATTGGAGTCTCTTCGAGTGAACGAGTGTGTAGGCGGCGGCAGCAGTTCGTTTTTCAGCTCTTGGGGAACTGGATTCAACAGTAAGCTGAGTGTGTACAGGCGACAACAGTTACTACCCCTGCCTCGTCCGCTGCATGCCCGGCAGAAGATGCACCCTCGGCCACACGTCGGTTCACGAGCGGGTCTGTATTGGTACTGTAATAACAGGAGTTAGTGGTCACTTTACTTAAATTTAATTAGCTTTAATAGAAATTTGTACTTAAAATAAGCAATGCATTCGCTCGTTCTATCAGTGCCACAAGATCAACATGCACAACAATTAGAATTATTATTCTCAGGACACACATGATCAGCACATTTGTCGCACTTTCACAAAGATAATACTACCAAGTTTGAACTGTTTGTTATGGTTGTTGTCCTCTGCATCATCATGCCGTGTTTCCCAGCTTGCAAGATTCAGAACCAACAAATAAGATCCAAATAATAAGTACAACAACGATGACTACACATCTCATTGATTCCCGGCTTGCAAGATTCAGAACCAACAAATAAGATCCAAATAATAAGTACAACAAAGATGCCTACACATATCACTGATTCCCAGCTTGCAGGATTCAGAACCAACCCATTAGAGCCTTTTGATAAAGTGAATATCGGGATTAAATCCATCTTGGCTAGCCATGTCATACAATCGAAGAACTTGGTGAATGCTCTTAACCTTCACAACATTTGTAGTTGAGTATTCATGTTTGCACAACATGTTTGCACAGCACAAACAAGGAGACAGGAGAGCATGATTTCGCTTTAATAGCGGCCTCCTTGAACTCAACCTCCAGCTCTACTTGGATGAGGTCTGCCTGGAGTTCCATGATTCAATTCATGCGCCTTTTTCTGCAGTTCACCTGAAATGAAGCAAAAATTGCATCATTCAGCTAGCAAGAAGTACTTGCTCTTGTGAGTTGGCAGGTTCTTCTTTAGTAGTTGCACTAAAATTGAGGAACATTAAGGTTGGCTGTCCGGCTCATGTAAGGTGCAACTATAATTTTCTTATCCTTTTGTGTAGTTCCACTAAAATAAAGTGCCATTGTGGTGACAGTGACGGCTCCATCTTGCAAAGGCTAATAAAATGTTGCACGAGATTACCAGCAGAACATGATAGAGATTTTGGAAACTCCAATCACCATTTTGTGCAGTTCCACCAAAATTGAGAGATGTTGCCCACATGACATTTTAGTTGAACTGCACAAGACACTCATTCCAAAAAAAGTGTTTTGTGTAGTTCACCAAAAGCGCACAATAGCAACAAGGTCAAATGGATATCCCTATCTGCACAAAAGATAGAAAGTAACAATTGCTGGTCAATAAGAATATACGGAACATATACAAAATGAAAAGAAGCATCTTAATTATGTTCATGGCAATCACGCAAGGACAGTAGAAATTTTAAAACTTCAGCAATGCTTCATGTTACCAGAAGCATTACGATCAACAATGAGATTCCTCAAATATGGGATTACTTTAATGGTGGCATTGCTTGTTTACCAGACACAGTAAATCAACAGCAGCTAAAGAGTTGGTTTAAGGGCATGGGACCGTGGGGACACCAGGACACTCAGCAGCGTAAAGGAGCAACTTACTTATCATACTAGGGAAAACAGTAGGAGTGCCATTGTACTATGTGAGGGCAGCAAATCTAATCTTGGAGACCTTTTACTATGTGAGGGCAACAAATCTAATCCTGGAGACCTTTTACTATGTGAGGGAAGCAAATCTAATCCTGGAGACCTTTTACTATGTGATGGCAGCAAATATAATCCTGAGACCTTTTACTATGTGAGGGCAGCAAATCTAATCCTGGAGACCTTTTACTATGTGATGGCAGCAAGTCTAATCCTGGACATACTCTGTTGACTTGTCCACCAGCCGCCACTTTCTATCCTTTTTTCAACCAATAATATATCTGTTCCTTATCCAGTTTGTACTGCATTTTCCCATTATTTCCCTTTTCAACCAAGAGACTGGTTGGGTATCCGGTCTCTACTACTTTCACCATATTATTTCCACTTTGAATCAAGTCCTAGATTCATGCTACAACTTCCCCCCTTTCTTCGTTGTTTGAACAAAGCCCTAGATTCGAATGCATGAAGTAGCTTTACCTCCAATAATACTAAAAATTTAGGTGGCTTTGGAAGAGCTGATGGGAGTAGAAAAAGATGCACATGCACACACATGGGGAGCTGAGGCAGTAGAGCAAGGCTGCTTTCGAAGAACTTATACCTGAGGGTCACCGGGATGTCGGCGGTGGCAGGTCAGATCTGCGGACAATATGGCAGGGAGGAAGAAGGGTCGGAGGACCACTCGAGCCGGCCATGTGTCGGAGAGAACGGCACGGGCAGAGGATCGGGCCCCTCCGGCAGCTGTGGGTTTCCTCCCTCGGTGGTGATGACCGCATGAATGATGCACCTTTTAGTCCTCTACACACAACGGCCGAAGGGATCCGGCCAGATCTGTGACCAGTGGTGTGCAGAGAGAAAATGTCGCTACCGCTGTCTTGTTTATATCTGGAGAGGATGAGAGAATGAAGAGAGCAACCCTAGTAAAGCAAGCGCTTAGGCCCCTGCGTCCATATATAGTGGAGTGATTATGTTTTTTTCTCTCCACAACAAGCGTTTCAATTTGTGTACGTGGCATTAAAGAAAAGAAACTCTCTATTTAAGGTGACTACTGTACGACTCCTACTTACTACTAGTAGTACTACAGTATTGTTCACTTGTGCTCCCCGCCCCTCTATTCATTGAACAACCCCACGGGTGAATAAACATACAATAAGTACTGTATTTATATAGAACGAACAAGCTCTAACTATTTTCGCGTAGTTAAAAGTTGAGGGCGGGGATTTTCCCGGGCAGTATGCGCGGCAGTTTTTGGGTAGGGCTAGAAGACTATTTTAATTTAAAAAAAAACTTCGAGACGGCCACATAGCATGGAGCCGACCCCAACGATTTTAAGCTTACAGGCACGGTACATGCTATCCTAGACTACTATACACATGAAACTGCCACACGAGCGTCCGGGCTGCGCTTGGCTCTTCGCCTCTTTGGGAAGTCGAACAATGATGGAATACTACTGCACTGGAGCAGTACTACAGTACACTTCTGGCCATCTGACACCGATTGAACTGTTGCATGTCCACCGCGTGCGGGAGGGAGAGCGTGTAGCGAAAGCTTCTCCTAGTCTTGCCAGCCACCACGCTCATGGGCGAGGGAGGGACGCTCCTGCCTTTGTGTGTATGACAGGTGGGCCCTGCAAGTTTGTGGCCAACCTGTCATACAGCCAAAGGCAGGTGCAGTTAAGTCCGCGAGGGAGAGGATAATCAAACTTCTCGTTGATGTACGAGTTGACACGACACATCAAAGCACTACACTCGATATATTTCAATAATTTGCGTGTGTGACTCCCAGATGCAGAGGCCAGGGGTCATCATCCTCCTTTTCGAGAAAAAACAGACGCGTGTGTGAGAGGACGAGTGCGTGCGTGCACCTCTTCTCTTCCTGTATAACGTACTACTAAACTCAGAGTACAAGTTTTTGTGGGTGGCACGATGGTGCGTGCGAGAAGTCCCAAGAGATAGGTTTAATGCATTAATTGCAATGCATGCATCCATAAAGTACATGCATTGGTCAATTTTCTCTTAATAATTTCATGCAATGATTTAATGCACCTTGGAATCTAAACATGTGTTGGGGACAACCAAATTGAGCCTTATAAAATGGAAAAACTAAAATTTTGAGATAAGCCCTATAAAACCGGAAAGGAGGGAGTAGAAAAAGAAGTACTCCATCCGGGAATAGTGCCGCACTTCGAAACTAGAACCATCAATAAATTTTGAGCTTGCGTCTCGTCACATTCCAAATTACTCCACGCTATATTGAATTGCAAACCTGTTCACACCGATCACAACCTAAACGGTTTCCCACTTAGGAGCGTATTAGTACTCGGTTATAAATACTAGTATGCCAAGATGACTGCACATTCCTCCTCAACTCCTCATCCACAAAAACAAACAAGTCATTCAGCATCCTTCCCTTGCGTCTGCCATGGCCAGCGTGAGTTCTGGGTCGAGAGATTGCCACCAGGGAGAGGCGAGCATGGAAGCGGAAGCACGAGAGATGTCCCGCCTCGCTGCGAGAGCAGCCGACATGTCCCGCCGCGCGGAAGTAGCAGCACAGAGGTCCCGCCGCGCCGCTGAAGCAGCACGGAGGTCCCGCCGCGCCGTCGATGCAGCAGACTGGTCTGGCCGCGCCGCGGAAGCAACAGAGATGTCCCGACGTGCCATGAATGCAGCAGAGATGTCCCGCCACACCGCGACAGCCTGGGAAAATTTCTTGCGGGCAGACGATGACTGTTACAGGCGCATGCATGCGGTCGTCCATAGCCAGATGGATCAGATCTCCGGCTCGGCGAGGTTGCAGGACGACATGATAGCCTCGTTTGAACAGGATACCAGCGTCATCCGGCAACTAAGGGAGGGCAATGAGAGGCTCCGGGCCGAGCGCGACCTACTGAGGGAGAAGATCGTCCGAAGTGCAGACTTGCAGGAGGAGACCAGTGCCTTGTTGAGGAAACTTATGGACGAGAATGACATGCTCCGCAACGAGCGCCAAAGACTAGTGGAGGAATCTGTGGATGTTCTCAAGCAGCATTTTGAGGACACGAAAGAGCTCATCGCCGCTCGCCGCGGAGACTAGTTTCCTAGTTTCTTTTGATGTAATAATCGGTTTTGGATGTGTATTGTGTCGTCGGTTGTGAAATGTTGGGTTCTAGCGCGGATGTTTGGCCTTTGTTGGCCTCTTGGGATGTTGCGATTTCAATCTGGTAGCTTTTAGTCCTTCATGTTAGGCTGGAGTTGTGCTGAACTTCTTGTGAATTGTGGTGGTTTTCAGTAATGAAAATCGAAAGGGGCAAGCCCTTCTTTGATAAAAAAAATTAATCGTCCTTAGATATTCATCAGTCTTGCTATAAGTCATAGTAGATGCTATATAGGTCCGTTAGATCTTACATTAAGATCCATGCTTTCAGATTTTCTTTTTTCTCTCTTAAATCTCAGTCAAGTGAGACATAGCCACGCCATTAAACAGAGGCTCGGGCGCCATTAATGGAGACCTTGGGAGAGAGGTGGACAGCAGATGGAGGTCAAAGGGCTCTCCTCCAGATAAGCACGCACAGGGGTCTGATCGCACGCCTCTCGTACTCAAATAGCTACCCTGCACGGCGCCTCCTACCTAATAAAAAATGGGGACGCGTGGCGGCACGTAAATGGTACTAGTAAGTAGAGCACCCACGGTTTCAATAATACCTGTGTTTCCGATCGTAACGTGACAGCACTTGTTCCAAAATGACTTTGTTGATTGTTGGTGTGCGCCTTCGCAAACTGCAAATTTACCACAGCATGTTGGTGCCATGTCATGGCACCAAGCCAAGTTTCATTATTTTCATGCGTGTTTTGGATTTACAGGAATTAAAAAACTAAGCTTCTCAATGTTTCCAATCCAGCCACGATGCCCGGAATTTTGAATTTCATTCCCATTTCTTGCATGTAACCTAGAAATTTACCCGAGGACACACATGTGATTTTTCAACCAACTTTGGTGCACTGGAACATGTGCTTGTATTTCAAATTTGAATTATGCACACAAAGGTGACACGTTCCCTCCCAGAACCACGAGCCTTCTTGAGAGAAGCTCCGATTTGCAAGAAGCTTATACCAAAATTTGTTCCTATTCGGCCAATTTTTTTACCACGGCATGGTACTACCATGACATGACACCATGCCAAGTTTCATGATTTTAAAACCAAGTTTCTCAATGTTCTCGACCAAGCCACGATGCCCAGATGTTCGAATTTTATTCTCATTTTTTGCATGGGACCTACTCCCTCCTTCCATCTATATAGGGCCTAATGTGTTTTTCAAGACAGCCTTTGACTATTGACAAGATTAATAGCACATGAGATGTATACTATGAAAATTATATTATTGGAAGCTCCTTTGACATACAAAATTGAAGGTATGCTTTGTGTAAGTTGCATGTCATATATTATTGCTCTAACGTTTGGTCAAAGTTAGCCTCGAAAAACGCATTAGGACCTATATAGATGGAAGGAGGGAGTAGAAATTCACCCGAGGACACAAATGTGATTTATCAACCAACTTTGGTGCACGGGAGCATGTGCTTGTAGTTCAAATTTGAATTATGCACATTAAATGACCAAAAACTCAATTAATGTGTAAATAAGGCCAAACGAAGCCGGAATAATTCCAAAATTTAACAGGGCACTCATGTAGTTCTATGTTGCCTTTGTAAATAAGCTCAAGGGGCCAATGTATATCGTTTCGCACTCAAAGGTGGCACGTTCCCTCTCAAAACTACAAGCCTTCTTAAGAGAAGCTTCGGTTTGCAAAAGCTTAAACCAAAATCTGTTCCTATTTGGCCAATTTTTTTACCACAACATGGTAGTACCATGACATGACATCCATGCCAAGTTTCATGATTTTCAGACGTGTTTTGGATTTACAAGAATTTTAAAACCAAGTTTCTCAATGTTCTCGGTCGAGCCATGATGCCCAGATGTTTTAATTTTATTCTCATTTCTTGCATGGGACCTATAAATTCACCCGAGGACACAAATGTGATTTTTCAACCAACTTTGGTGCACGAGAGCATGTGCTTGTAGTTCAAATTTGACTTATGCACATTAAATGACCAGAAACTCAGTTAATGTATAAAAAACGACAAACGAACCTGGAATAATTCCAAAATTTAACAGGGCACTAATGTAGTTCTATGTTGCCTTTGTTAAGAAACTCAAGGGGGGGGGGGGCAACGTATATCATTTCACACTCAAAGGTGGCACGTTCCCTCTTAGAACCATGAGCTTCCAAATCGGCCCAATTTTTTACCACAACATGTTAGTGCCATGACATGACACCATGCCAAGTTTCATGATTTCCAGGCAAGTTTGATTTACATGAATTTAAAATCAAAGTTTCTCAATGTTCTCGGCCGAGTCATGACGCCCAAACGTTTGAATTTCATTCTCATTTCTTCCATGGGACCTAGAAATTCAACCAGGGACACACATGTGATTTTTCAACCCACTTTGGTGCACCGGAGCATGTGCATGCAATTCACATTTAGATTATGCACATTAAAAGTCCAGAAACTCAATTAATGTATAAAAAGGCCAAATGAACCCGAAATAATTCCAAAATTTAACAGGGCACTCATATAGTTCTATGTTGCCTCTGTAAATAAAATTAGGGGGGAGGCAGCATATATCATTTCGCACACAAAGGTGACACGTTCCCTCTCGGAACCACGAGGCTTGTTGAGAGAATCTTCGGTTTTGCAAGAGGCTTATACCAAAACTTGTCCCAATTCAGCCAAAAATTATATGTATGAAAACAGGGTTTAGATTATCCCAAACATCCCGCTACCTAGACCAATAATGTACTATGATTTGAATTCAACATAAAATGGATACAAATATTTGAATTGGAGAGCATATGGTACATGTAGTTCATAGTGAAATATGATTACTGCTATATGTATGTTTTTTGTTATCAAGATAATATTTAAATTATTGTATAACTTGACAACAATCATATTCAAGTAAGGAAAATTGATTCAAATTTAGTCCATATGGTAGACGACAATATATATGTTCACATGGTGGAGTAAATTGTTCATATATGATGGAAGATCAAAATGTACGACTACATCAATTATAAACCGCAAGGTCACCTATCGATATATTCGAATTCAACATAACGTGGATTCAAAAATTGAAATTTGAGATCATGGCATCTGTAATCATACAAAAAGGGACATTACTCTTTCTTTGGTGGGAATTGATTTGTTTTTGTTGTTGTTGAGGGAAGTGCGAATCGATTTGGTAGTGTGCAGGGTAATCTTGTTCTCCCAATTTTTTTTACATTTTTCTTGTAGTTTTTTCAATGGCATCTATAGCAATATAGTAAAAGGGGACATGACTCTCTTGTGTCTTGTATGAATTGTTTTTGTACACGTTAAGTTTGTTCTGCCGAACAAGGAATCCGCACCTTGTTATCCCGAAATTTCCAAGCTTGAGTATCTTTTGTCTCACCTGCTTTGAAACTCCCGCTTCTTCAACCCGCGCCGCGCCTTGTTATCCCGAAATTTGGACGCGCGCGAGAACTCCCTCCTCATCCGAAATCGCTCCCGCAGCCCAGACATGCGAAATCCCCCTTCTACCCCTCAACCGGAAATGAAGTTCCACGTCGCGGTGTCAAAACCGGTGGGGGTACGCTGGTAACTTACCCTACATTTCGGACAAGCGAGTCCCTAAGCTTGGCTCACCCCTCCCCCTTCGCCCCCCATTCGTACACCGAGGCCGCCAAAACCCACGAAACTCCACGCTCCTCCGTCGGCCTCTCGACCGCCGCCCAGCCGGAGACTCTTCCCCTACTACGTCTTCCACTACAACAGCTCGCCGTCCATCATCCACCGCACCGGATGAGGATTCGTTGTCGATCTCGTCGTCCCGCCGGATCAGCCGCCCCGACCTCCACCTCCAAGGAGCTGCCCCGACGTTTTCCTCGTGTATCGCGCCACCTCAATCCCCACAGCGCCGTCTTGACCTGCCCCACCGGAACCGCAACACCCTCACTAATTCCTCCGATGAAGCCGAGGCCAACTCGGCGCCACCAAGGAGGTTCTACACTCACCGCTGTATTTTATCTTTTATTCGATCTCACGGGGCCGGCGGTGCCCAATACCGAGCAGACATGGTGTGTCTCCATCGACGGCGCCGGCCACATCATCCACAGCGTCTCTCCCCCATGTCGTTGCTTCCTCGGTGGCGACTTCCACAACGGCACTAGTTGCAGTTGCTCCGGCTCTCACTCGCACTACGGCTCTGTTCTTGTTGTCGGTCGCGCTGCTGCACTGCTCCTGCTTTCGTTCGCGCTACTGCTCTGCTCTTGCACTCGCTTGCGCTGCTGCTGCTGCTACACGACCTTTGGCAGCTACAGGAGTTGCTGCTTTAGCACTCGCTCGCGGTGCTACTGCACGACTTGCTCTCTGCTAGTGCATTCCCTGCTCGAGCGTCTGCTGATTTAGATCACTGCTTCTCTGCTACTAGTGCTCGAACGCCCTAAACATTTATTGCAATGCTCTGTTACTAGTTCAATCAGTTTCGACAGTAAAATTCAGTTTTGACTGTGAAGTTCATTTTCTTCAGTTAAGTTCAGAGTGAACAGTACATACAACATCTGCCGGACCAGCCGTGGCGCGGCTGATGCGTTTTACATCTAGCACTTTTTGGTGATGTATTTTACATCATCTATTGCAGATGATATTAGGGTCCCACTTCAGATTAACGTTGTCCGTCTTGTCATGCTTCAGGCTCGTCGCCGTACACCTTAGAGGAGCTGCTCCAACAACGGAACCGTCTATCACAGCGGAGCAATACCCTCGGTGCCGTTTCCAGAGGCCTCGGATCTTCTTCCCCGCCTCTGACAGTCACACCAGCATCATCACTATCCTCCACGTCCAGCTCAATGATGCTGAGGTCCACAAGGCTATCTCCATTCCTCTGTTCTTCCAGTTCATGTGAGCCAAACACCCAGGTTGACTGAAATCCTATGTTTCCAAATGCTCTGTTTTGCACGTGCATTCCTATCCTATTCCTGTGTTTTTCCTGTCCCTGCATTTATAGAATCCTCCAATTCTAAGGAGCCCTTACAGATTTACTTCATTTTCAGATAGGCGTCAAATAAAACTATGTGTTATGTCTTGCTCCTGCCGTGCCGTCATCCACCCCACCTGAGGTGCACCATCGACAGAAGCATTCACTGCAGCAGAGATCACCCCTGCAAACTTCCTTTCGCCGCCTCAGATCATCTTCCCTGTTGCCGGCAGCCATGCCAACTGCATTACCATCATCGACTTGAGCAGATGAACCTGAGGACTACACAGTTCCGGAAGAGAGGTCGCAGTCTTTCGTGTTTTCTTATGTTATACATCGGTTATTATTACCTGCTACTTTATCGTTCAATCTTGAGTTTTGAATTGCCCATGGGTCTCATATCGAGCCAGCAACGAATAGTATATGTCTACTATCTGGTTCATCTGGGTCTTCTATGTGGTTCATGTTGGGTGGGCAACAAACAATAGATGATCCATTGTCTACCTTTTAAAACTGAAGCTATAATCTACCTGCTATCATTAGTTTTGGATCCATCCACTCATTTGCTATCATCAGTCTTGATTTTTGCATGCACCCCTTAGGCCTTACAAAATCTAACTATTTTTTTATTATACATGTCAGATATTGTACACAATCGTACTAAACATGTAGAGAAAAAGAGAAGACTGTTGCGTGCGAATATAATGTCATGCAGACGCCGCTCCATGGTGGGCGAAGTGCCCGCCCCCTCCTGCATTTCCAGATTGTATTCCAGAGGAAGATAACTGTTCAGATGGAGATTCAGAAGGAGCCGACCACGCCTGTTTACCACCTGAGGTGTTTGCTCTAACCTGGCATGCTGATGTTGGTCATATCATGCATATGGCACCTTGCATTGCTTACATTATACATCTTATATGTCATCAGCTTAGTTTAGATTTTCTTTGTGTGAATGCCACCTGTTTTGTTTCTATATCATACTCCCACCATTCCTAAATATTTGTCTTTTTAGAGATTTCAACAAGTGACTACATACAGAACAAAATGAGTGAATCTACACTCTAAAATGTGTCTATATACATCCGTATGTGGTAGTCCATTTGAAATCTCTAAAGAGACAAATATTTAGGAACAGAGGGAGTATGGGAATTATGCAGTGCCATCTTCTTTAGCCAGGCATCATATACGTGAATCATGCAATGCCATCCTATTTAGCTAGTCATCGTATATGTGAATTGTATCGTGCCATATTTATTCCATAATGTATTCCATTTGTCAACAATGTTTATACATTCATCTACACTTCCTATGCATCCTCCATTTGAGTCGATCATGGGAAAATCTGGAGTGAAAACAAGGTCTTTTGAGCAGTCAGTGCTACCTGTCGATGCAGATTTCTTGCTGGTTACAGATAGCTCCTCAGAGGAGGATTCAGAGAGAGATGACTAGTCATATCCCCCCCCCGAGGTGCATGCTCTAACTTGGCTGGGTTATATTGCTCATATCATGCATATGGTGTCTTGCATTGCCATGCCATCTGCTTAGATTAGACATGCTTTGTGTGAATGCCTCCTGTTTGCTTTCTATATCAGATATGTGAATTATGCAATGCCATGTTTTTCAGCCAGTTGTCATATATGTGAATTATGCACCGCCATGGAGCCAGGCATCATATATGTGAATTATCTCATGCCATCTTTTTTTCATTATGTATTCCATTTGTCGACAATCTGTGTATATTGAACTACTCTTCATGTGTATCAGCAATTTGAGCCGGTTATGGAAAAATCTGGAGTGAAAACAAGGTCTTCAGAGCAGGCAATGGTACCTGTTGAAGCATATATCTCGATGGTTACAGGGAGCTCCTCAGAGGAGGATTCAGAGATAGATGACCAGTCCTATATCCCACCTGAGGTGTATGCTCTAAGTTGCAATGTTTATATTTTTCATATGATGCATATGGTGTCTTGCATTGCTTAGTTTAGACATCATATGCACAATATTGAATTCTATCTGCTTAGTTTAGAGATCATACATGCGAGTGCCAGCTGCTTAGTATATGAATCAATTATGTCAATTATATCATGTCATTCTGTATACTTAGACAACATGTATGTGAATTATTTCATCCCAACCTATTTTAGAAAGACATCATATAGTTGTGTCATGTCATCCTGTTTAGGTACTCATCATATGTTGAATTATGCCATTATATCATGTTAAGTTATCCATCATATATCTAAAATGGTGTCATGCTATCCTGTTTAGTTAGGCATCATATATGTGAAACTGTGTCATGCTGTCCTGTTTGGTTAGACAACATATATGTGAATTACCACATCTATCTATCATACAATGTCTATACGTTCAATTTCTTTTCTTGTTTATCAGCCATTTGAATTGGAGGGGGTTCTTGAACAGGACAGCGGTACTGGCCAGCTACAAGCGCTTGTGCCAGCGGTACTGGCCAGTAACTCGAACAACAAGTTATTGTGGCTGATAAACACCACTCCTTTCTTGTGCAACAGCAAGCGCTGGAGGATTTAAGCGCCAAGCAAGAGAAAGTTAATAAGCTTGCTAAGCATCTTGCCAGCATTATGGGTACCCATAATATTGTTTCTTGAACTCTTCTGAAGTGGTTTCACTTCTGGACTTGTTTTGTTGCGGCGTTTATATGCTGCTTTGTTCCCTATATTTGCACTGGTGGCGAACTTTGATGCCCAGTGGATGTAATATGTGTAATAGCCGTGATAGCCTAGCATAAGTTGCTTTCTTATTTATATCCTTGTTGTCTTGTTTATTTGTTTGCTTGTAGTCAGTGCAGTTCTTTTTCCACGGTTTGCTAGTGGCTGCAATAACCTATTTTTTAAAACTAGGCCACAATAACCATGGGCTAATATTTACTATAGTGACACTGGGCCTCCTACGGGCCGTAGAAACAGTGGGCCTTCTACGGGCCATTGAAACAGTAGGCCTACTACGGGCCGTAGAAACAATGGGCTTTCTACGGGCCGTAGAAACAATGGGCCTTCTACGGGTCGTATCATCAATGGCATTATACGGGACGTATGATCGATTGGCCAAACATGGGCCAATAACAGGCCACATTATGGCCGTAAATGGGCCATCGTTAATAGGCCGTATTTGATGACGCTATGAAAATGGCCCAACGTATTAACGGACCACAAATGGGCTGACTGTAACCACGAGCTGAATTTGGCCCACAAGCAGACAATGACAGTAACGGGCCGTAAGTAAATGAATGTTGGAAATGAGCCCAAGAATAAATGGGCTCTGAGAAGGCCGAAAGATAACATGGGCTGGAAACGGAATAACGGGCCATTAATGGGTATAAAGTGATACACTGTTCATTATAGGCCAGTTTCACCAAGGGCCGTTAATGGGTGTAAAGTGATACACTGTTCATTACGGGCCAGTTTCACCATGGGCCGTTAATAGGCCAAGAGTTACATAGGGCCTCATATGGGCCGAAAGACATCATGGGCCATACATGGGCCAGAAGTGAAAACGGGCTGGAATCATATTGGATGGCCTAGATGACGCTATTGGGCCTAATTCGGATAGGGCGTAACAGGCCTTGGGTTAGCGGGCTGTAAATGGGCTATATGCGAACAGGCCGTTAACAGGCTTTCCATGCGCCGGCCCGCCACCTTTTGACCAAGTCAAACGGGCCGGCCTTTTCACAGGAATGGGCCTTTGTTGGGCCGTGCCACGTGTCGACGTATCATAGGCGCCTTCTGTCCAATGAGTGGATGACATCTGTCCCAACGATGAGCCGACACGTGTTTCCTCTAGCCAATGATGATTTTACACGTGGAAAATCCACATTGGTCGGGGTTGTTAACGGGTTATCGGATCCAAAACCCAACTCGATAGCTTAACGGCGTTCCGTTACGGTGGATGCCATGTGTCGGTCACCCTTGACAAAAGCACTTCTGTGATGCGCGATTTATCGTCATGGAAGTGCACACTTCCGTGATGATAATTTTGGTAATGTCATCGAACACTTCTACGACAGCACAGGTATGACTATCTTGATTCTGTCATAAATTTGTCATGGATGTACATGCATGACAAAAAACGTGACCTACTGTGACAAACATGTATCATCACGGAAGTGTATTTTTTTGTAGTGCAAGGAAATCCATGAGACCCCCAGCAAGATCCTTGTCGGGGACGACCGCGGTGTTGCAGTGAGACCCTTGCTGGATCATCGGCAAGATCCTTGCCAAGGACGCCTGTGGGGCCGCAGATAGGCCCGTGTCTGCCAAAGCCTCCACCGCCGCTCCCATACAGCTGCCAGCTCGACCAGCTGGGCAGGCATCTGCGTGGCAACGCGCGGCCTCTACACCAACTCAGCAAGCACCTGCGTGGTGTCATGCAGATCTTCATGAAGGCTCCACCACCGCACCAGCCCAGCAGCTGGCCAACGTGGCGCTACAACGCCTCATCAGCTTGGACGCGCGTCGGAGCCAGGCGAGGCGACGACAGCTGGGACGAGCTTCTTTGTTGTCCCCAATAAAGCAAGAGGGACACGTCGGCAATGCATTAAATGCGTTTGTCCGATGATGCCAGGGGATAGACTCAGCCCATGTACACCTTTCCACCTCCTGTGTGCCACTGTGGCAACCCCTTTTTGTCTATAAAAGGAGGCCCGAGGCGTACTGGAGGGGGATTCGGATCTTTTGGACTAGAAAGCCACTGCAGCTAGTTCAAGAACACAAGAACACCTAAATACACATCAAAGAAGGACTAGGGTTTTACGCGTCTTCGCG
Source organism: Triticum aestivum (assembly GCF_018294505.1). NCBI lineage: Eukaryota > Viridiplantae > Streptophyta > Magnoliopsida > Poales > Poaceae > Triticum > Triticum aestivum. The sequence continues at coordinate 390,107,427 of NC_057800.1, read as the reverse complement.
GCCCGAACCTGGGTAAACGATTCGTGTGCTGATTGCCAGACCTGCTCTTTGCACAACCCCGCGCCAGCCAACCGTCGAAGGGATCCCAGTGACCCCATAGGTGTTGTTTCCCACCGACACCATCGCCCACGAAGGACTTGCCTCACTAGGGTATATCTTCCCGAAGTAGGCGATCTCTTTGCCCGTACAAACTCCTTGGTTCAACTCCACAATCTTGATGGAGGCTCCCAAGTGACACCTAACCAATTTAGGAGACACCACTCTCCAAAAGGTAATAGATGGTGTGTTGATGATGAACTCCTTGCTCTTGTGCTTCAAATGATAGTCTCCCCAACATTCAATCTCTCATATGATTGGATTTGGTGGAAAGATGATTTGAGTGGAAAACAACTTGGGGATGGCTAGAAGTCAAGATTTATGTGGTTGGAATGGAATATCTTGACCTCAACACAAGTGTAGGTGGTTCTCTCTCAGAAAATGTATGATGGAAGTGTAGGCATGTTATGATGGCTCTCTCCACAAATGAAGAGTGGGTGGAGGGTATATATAGCCTCCACACAAAATCAAACCATTACACACAATTTACCAAACTCGGTGGGACCGAATCAGAAAACTCGGTCAGACCGATTCTGTTCAAAATGTGAACGTCAGGATTTTCGGTGGGACCGACATGATCAACTCAGTGGGACCGATGTGCTAGGGTTAGGGTAAAACCTCATCTCAGTTTGACTGATTACACAAACTCGGTGGGACCGATTTGGGTAATAAGCGAAACAGAGAGTTGGTCCAGCAAACTCGGTGGGACCGATTGCCTATCTCGGTGAGACCGAGGTTATTGTAATGGGCAACAAAGAGTTTGCAGGCCCGTCTCGGTGAGACCAAGATCCCATCGGTCTGACCGAATTGATTAGGGTTTGTGCCAATGGCTATGTCAAGATAACTCGGTGGCGCAGGATAGAAAATTTTGGTAGGTCCGAGTTTGAGTTTAGGTTTGGGACAAATGTGGATGTGAGAAAGTGGTTGAGGGCTTTGGATCATATCACTAAGCACTTTGAGCAAGCAGGCCATTAAGCAACACCTCATCCCCTTTTAATAGTATTGGTTTTCCGATGGACTCAATGTGATCTTGTATCACAAAAATAGAAAATGTAGAGTCCCGAGCTTTGAGCTTGAGCCAATCCTTTGTCCTCATCATCGTGAAGGGGTTCCACATCCTCTTGTCCATGCCACTCCATTGTTGAGCTTATCTGAAACATACTATATGAACACATTAGTCCAAAAAGAGATATGTTGACATTAATTACCAAAATCACCCAGGGAGCACTAGTGCTTTCACATGCGCGTAGTACTTTGTTCCGATAACTAATATATTTTTGCAATAAGTATGTGAGTTCTTTATAACTAATGTTGAGTCCATGGATTATACGCACTCTCACCCTTCCACCATTGCTAGCCTCTCTAGTACCACGCAACTTTCGCCGGTACCACAAACCCACCATATATCTTCCTCAAAACAGCCACCATACCTACCTATTATGGCATTTCCATAGCCATTCCGAGATATATTGCCATGCAACTTTCCACCATTTCGTTTATTATGACACGCTTCATCATTGTCATATTGCTTTGCATGATCATGTAGTTGACATCGTATTTGTGGCAAAGCCACCGTTCATAATTCTTTTATACATGTCACTCTTGATTCATTGCATATCCCGGCACACCGCCGGAAGCATTCACATAGAGTCATATTTTGTTCTAAGTATCGAGTTGTAATTCTTGAGTTGTAAGTAAATAAAAGTGTGATGATCATCATTATTAGAGCATTGTCCCGGTGAGGAAAGGATGATGGAGACTATGATTCCTCCACAAGTCGGGATGAGAGAAGGACCAATGCTACTATCCTTTTTCCACACTTGTGCTTCAAAGTAGCACATGATCTTCATGATAGAGAGTCTCCTATTTTGTCACTTTCATATACTAGTGGGAACTTTTCATTATAGAACTTGGCTTGTATATTCCAATGATGGGCTTCCTCAAAATTCCCTAGGTCTTCGTGAGCAAGCGAGTTGGATGCACACCCACTTAGTTTCTTTAGTTGAGCTTTCATACACTTAGAGATTTAGTGCATCTGTTGCATGGCAATCCCTACTCACTCACATTGATATCTATTGATGGGCATCTCCATAGCCCCTTGATACGCCTAGTTGATGTGAGACTATCTTCTCCTTTTTGTCTTCTCCACAACCACAATTCTATTCCACCTATAGTGCTATGTCCATGGCTCACGCTCATGTATTTCGTGAAAGTTCAAAAACTTTGAGAACATCAAAAGTATGAAACAATTGCTTGTCTTGTCATCGGGGTTGTGCATGATTTAAATATTTTGTGTGATGAAGATAGAGCATAGCTAGACTATATGATTTTGTAGCGATAACTTTCTTTGGCCATGTTATTTTGAGAAGACATGATTGCTTTATTAGTATGCTTTAGGACTCACAAAGCCACCATGACAGTTATCTCTCTCTAGAGGAATGTGCTAGAGCTGGCTGCGGCATGTCGTACACGACAGGCGACACGCGGTGGCGTGTGACCTACACGGCGGACTTATTCTCCGCCCGTTTGGTCACGTTCGACGTCAGCGAGGTAGTGCTCCGCCACGAGGCGCTCCGCCTGGTTCTCCTCGATGGGGAGGGATGCACGATGGACGTGCGCTTCCTGCGAGAGGGCGAGAACATCGACATCGGGCACATCATGCCATTCCCGTGCTTTTTCGCCAGGATCTGGGACAGGATCCCGGTGACCTCGGCAGCGCCGGCATCGGTGATCGACCCTAGTGGATTGTCGCGTTTGGATGAGGGGAGGCGCAGTACTGCGGTACACGGTCGCGTGGCCCCGAGGAGATCGAACGAGCCAGGGTTGTTGGGTGCGGGCCTAGGGGCGGCAACCCACCACCCATGGCGGATGCTCACCATGTGGATGGCCATCCAGGTCGCCATGAGACAAGCGACGCGGGCGCTGCAGGTATAAATTCCAAACCCTTCCGTCCCCTTGACCTCGATTCCGCCCTCTCCCACCTCTGGGCGGCGCCAAAAAACCCTAGATCCAGTTCTCCCCCTCCTTCCACTGGTGGCGCGGCAAGGTCGTAGGCAACGATAGATCCTTCGCGGAGGTCGCGGCCTCCCCGGCGCGGGCTCCTTTGATGGCTGGTGGCGGGCGACGCGGCTACCGGGGCGACAAGCGCAACGGCGGCAGAGCTGGGCGTGCGGATCGGGGAATAGGGCGTTTCGACCGCGGGAGCAAGTTCTCATGGCGGAGGAACAACGGCGAGGCCGTCTCCTCCTCCAACATCGTCCAATCTACAGGTGCTGCTGATCGATGGTAAGCTGCTGCGGCTGGTTGCCAAGACCCCAAATCTGGTGGGGTTTGGGTGGAGAAGCCCAACGCCTCGTCTAGATCTGGTGGAGGGGACAACACCGACAAGCAGCTTGGGGAGGTGCCTCAGTGCCGCACGCTGGGCAACCAAGCCAATCAGGTGAACCCTCCCATGAATCATATTGCTTGTCCGATCTGCAAGTCTCCTAAACATATGCCTGCTAGATGTCTGCAAGCCTTTTGTAAGAGATGCGGTAAACTAGCTCATCTTGCTTCTGTTTGTCTTGAGTTTCTTCCTTGGGATTGCATTGCACCGATGTGTGCCTTCTCTGCTAAGGGGCAAGATTTCTATTACATTCATGATTCATGCACTGCTAGGCAGATGAAAGAGCGCGAAACTAGTGTGGTGATCACTATTGTGGAAGGGCATACTTCGACTAGGGAGATGGAATTTGACTTGTCTCAATACATTGCTACTAGTTGGAGATGTACTGCTAGAGCTATTGGGCCTGGTGTTTTTATTGTCAGATTTCCTAATCGCCATGATGTCTCTAAAGCTTGCTATACTGGCAGAGTGACCCTGAAATCCACGGGTACTGTGGTGAAAATTGATCCTTGGACCTCAGCTCTTGGAGCCAAAGGGGTTATGGAGAAAGCTTGGATCAAAGTCAGTAACGTCCCCTAGGAGAAAAGGAATGAAAGAAAGTTGGCCTTTGTATCCTCTCTGGTTGGAGTTTGCTTGGAAATTGACGGTGCTACACTTCATCGCCTGAATTTGTTTGTGTGAAGACTGGGTGCGGGAATGTGGATGAAATCCCACCTGTAGCTGAGGCAGTGTTAGGTGATCACTTCTTTGATTTCTACTATGAGCTGGACCAGGTTCTGGTCAGAGACCCGGATCGTGGGAAAACACCAGTGGCAATCCCTCCTGAGTCTGGAAATCATATGATTAAGAAAATGAAAACGCAAAGTGCTACTGGGAAAAATGATGTGGGAACTTCCTTCAATGTTATTAACACAGCCAATGGCTCTTAGTGTAAGGGACAGGAAGCACAACAAGATACCCCTGAAGATGAGGGCTCAGAGGAGTCAATTGATAACACTCTCTTGATTGATACCGTAGCTATGGAACAGGAGGAGGTAGAGAAAAAGAAAAGAAAATGGGATCCCCCTCTGGCAAACAGGCTGATTTTGGAAATGTAAGCGCTTCTCCTCTATTGAACTTGATTAAAACTCCTGAAAGTTCTATTGTTTCATGCAATGAGAAAAAATCCTATGCTGACATGGTGAAATGTGGCACCACTATGAAATCCTTACAGGAGACTGGGATCCTCGAGGGACAGGGGCCGAGAAAGTATATCGTCCAGTCCGCTGACTCATCAATGGACAACGAGAATGAGGTGATCCCCACCCCACCTCTTGTTACAGAAGAAAATCTCCGCTTCGGCTTGTGCAATGCCCAAACTAACCTGATGCGAATTGATGAAAAGGCAGCAGCGGTGGCAAAGAAGCGTGACCTAGAAGGTAACAATAGCACTAGTAATACTTTTGATGTTCTTCCTGATCTGGAGTTGATTTTGCGTGTGGTAAAAATGGGTGTAAATATTCCTGACACGGACTTTGCAAGTATAGATATCCTCCATGAACTTGAAAAAACTAGAGTTAACACTTTGAATGTTAACACTGATAATGCACAGGATGATAGCATGAGCAGCAACCTTTTTGTAACCAATGCCGAAGGGGGAAAACTCCTTTAAGTATGGAATGGGGGGATGAGGATAATCCTAATTCTGATACTAATGAGTTTACCATGGTGAAATACAGAAAGAAAAGAATAAGGAAACCTATGGTTAATATCAACAGACCTATTACTAGAAGTCAGAAAAATAGGGATGTGACTTTGAATAAAAATGGTAACCTTGTCCAGCCTCCTAACAAGGTTACCAGGGGGAGAAAAAATACTACGGTTATTAAATGAGTGGTATTTTTTGGAATTGTAGGGGGCTAGGGAAAAAGGGATGTCCACCTACCTCTCCGATCTTATTAAGGACTACTCCCTCGACTTTCTGGCGTTGCAAGAAACGATGAGAAAGAATTTCCATAATAGCTTCTTTAGAAAAATTGATCCTGATGATCTCTTTGCCTGGTGTTGGGTCCCCTCGATAGGCAAATCTGGTGGTATCCTTTGCGGTGTTAAGAAAGAAAAATACGAGGTCGTCTCCTGGAAAGTGGGTAAGTTTATCTTATAAGACACTATAAATAATGTGGATAAAAATGTAATCTAGGCCCTAATGGTAGTATACGGAGCGGCCTGGGATGAATTCAAAGAGGATTTCCTTGTTGAAATGGCCTCCTTCTGCTCTCACATCAATATCCCTTTTGTGATATGTGGTGACTTTAATATCTTGAGAGGGGAAGACGACAAGAACAAAAATATGAAACAGAACCCTTATGTTGACAAGTTCAACTCTGTGATCAATGCATTTAACCTTAGATAAATTCATCTATCTGGGGGTAAATATACCTGGTCTAATAACCAAGCTCACCCTACGCTTGAGAAACTGGATAGGGTGCTTATGAGCTATTCTTGGGAAGATTTATTTCCCCTGGTGTCGGTTCGGAAACTTGTTAGAGACATTTATGATCACAACCCTCTCCTACTCTCTCTGAAAGCTGATAGTCCGGAACCTCCTAAGAAGAAAGAGTTTCGATTTGAGCTTAGCTGGTTGACAAATGAGCTGTTTCTCCCTAAAGCCAGAGAAATCTGGGAATAGCCTGTTTACCCAAACGACCCCATAGACATCCTCAATATCAAATTGAAAAGATTCAAGAAATATTTTAAAGGATGGGGGTCTCACATTTTTGGTCACGAGAGGAAAAGAAAGAAAGAAATTCGTATAGAGCTGGAGGAGATTGAAAAGATAGAGGAGGATGGGGATATTGAGGTGGAAATGTGTTGCCGTAGGGCTTCTTTACTAGCTGAGCTCAACGTAATCCTTACTAATGAAGAACTATTCAGACTCCAACAATCTAGAGAGAGGTGGCTTTTGAAAGGTGATCAAAACACTGTGTACTATGATCGTATTGAGAATGGTAGGAAACGAAAGAACACTATTCAATCTTTTACTGACGGGCATAATGTGATCGAAGGAACCAAAAACCTCTTTGATCACACTACGACATACTATAAAGAGTTGTTTGGGGCCGCTCTAGGCAATCTGTTTCACCTTTCCCCTGATACTTGGGGAGAGCATGATAAGTTGAGTGATCAAGATAATGGTTTCCTGACCCTTCCTTTCTCTGAGGAAGAAGTCAAGATAGCCTTGTTTGGTATGGAGAGTAATAGAGCTCCTGGTCCTGATAACATTCCAGCAGAATTCTATAAAGCTTGCTGGGACTTTGTGAAGGTGGATATCATGCGCATATTTGAGGCTTTCCATGCGGGAACATTGGACATGGCCCGACTGAACTATGGGGTGCTTACGCTGATTCCTAAAATGGCGGGAGCTAAGAAAATCCAATAGTTCCATCCTATTTGCCTTCTTCGTTTTCCCTATAAGCTAATCACAAAAGTGTTGGATAACCGTCTAGCTATCTACGCGGATAAACTGATCAACCTTCACCAAAATGCCTTCATTAAAAACAGAAACATCATGGATGGAATTCTGTCTTTGCATGAGGTATTACATCATACCCACGTTAAGAAAAAATAGGAGTGGTTCTGAAACTTGATTTCGAAAAATCCTATGACAAAATCAATTGGGACTTCCTCTTGGAATGCCATAGAATGAGGGGTTTTAATGATAAGTGGTGCGGGTGGATTAAAAATATCCGGAACAATGGCACGGTGAGCATCAAGTTGAATAATGAGATGGGGCCCTATTTTGTGAGCCGCAAAGGGGTTCGTTGTGACACCCCGAGACCGTTGCGCCAGGTGTCTTCCAGTTATTTGCTATTGTTGCCTTGCCTTTCGCTTGCGTGTTGCATCTTGCCATGTCATCATCTGCATTACATCATCATGTTTTCAAAACTTGAATCCGTCCTGGTCTCCACGTTCCTTCCATTGTGCGTTCTGAGCCCAGACATACTTGCATGAGCCTGCGGCATGTCCAAAATATTATTTTATAAGTGGCCAGAAAATTTTCATGGAATGGGATGAAAGTTGGCGTGCGGTGTTGTTATGTTGTAGGTAGGCCGCCTGCCAAGTTACATCGCATTCGGAGTCCATTTCACGCCCCAACGGTTAAATATAGCAGCAATATAGTCGGTCTATCGTCCGACGTTTTTGGTCTCCGGAAGCAGCTGCCGGGCTGCACTCCTTCCCTCTCATCTCAGCCCAACCCCCTCTACACAGTCCATCTAGCCCACCTAGCTACCCCTCCGCTCCGGGCCGTCCAATGATGATCGAATGGTCCGAAAGCAGATGAAACCCCCCTAACCTAATCCAATAACATATATAGAGAGAGCAACCCTAAATTTTAGGGGAGCTGTCCCATCCTCCACTCGTCGCTGCCGCCACTTCAAATCCTGTTGAGATCATTGCCAGATCCACCTCGATTTTCCCATTCCCCCAACCAGCGAGCTCCTCCCGATCCTCCTCCTTTTTCCCTGCTCATCTCTCTCTGTTGCCTCCACCAGGACACCATGGACGGCCTCTTCTTTTGATCTATCGCTGCTCCTTCATCTCCTTCAAGCAGTAGCAGCCCCCACGCGTCGTGGATCCCCTCTGCCTCGCCTGAGCTCGCCGGGGAGCAGAGCACCACGGCGCCTATTGTGGAATTGTCACGGCAGATGTCCTAGTGTGAGGACTTAATCATGAGGCCAGCGCATCTATGTGGTAGCTGAAAGTGCAACTATCCCTAGGTGGTTTTGGTAATTCCTAACAACATATAGCTCATTGAGCTAATGCTATTCCAAGATTAATATTTCAGGAAAAGCTCAATGAATGACATGGCATGGATGAGGAAAGTGGACCCCTCAAAATACTAAGGACAAAAAGATTGGCTCAAGCTCAATGCTCAAGACTCTACATTTTATATTTTAGTGATCCAAGATCACATTGAGTCTATAGGAAAAGCCAATACTATCAAGGAGGGATGAGGTGTTGCTTGATGAGGTTCTTGCTTCATAGTACTTAGTGATATGCTCCAAAACCCTCAACTACCTTCCCACATCCGCATATGACCTAAACCAAAAGTCAAACTCGGCCCCACCGATTCTTTCTATCCGGCGCCACCGAGTTCAGATGTCATAGCCACTGCCACAAACCCTAGGCAAATCGGTCTCACCGATAGGGATCTCGGTCACACCGAGATGGGGTTGTAATCTCTCTGTTTCCCTTTGTAATGTTTCGGTCCTACCGAGATGAGTGATCTGTCCCACCGAGATTGCAATGTAAACTCTCTGTTTCCCTTTTGTAACATTTCGGTCCCACCGAAATGAGCAAATCAGTCCCATCGAGTTTACCTGACCAACTCTCTGGTTAGCTTATTACCAAAATCGGTCCCACCAAGTTTGTGTAATCGGTCACACCGAGATTATGTTATGCCCTAACCCTAACCATATCGGTCCTACCGAGTTGCATCTCAGTCCCACCAAAAATCCTAACGGTCACTAGGTTTGCTAAATTGCTCCGACCGAGTTTCTTAATTCGGTCTCACCGAGATTGGTAAATTGTGTGTAACGGTTAGTTTTTGTGTGGAGGCTATATATACCCCTCCACCCACTCTTCATTCGTGGAGAGAGCCATCAGAACATACCTACACTTCCAATACATATTTTCTGAGAGAGAACCACCTACTCATGTGTTGAGGCTAAGATATTCCATTCCCACCATATGAATCTTGATCTCTAGCCTTCCCCAAGTTGCTTTCCACTCAAATCTTCTTTCCACCAAATCCATATCCTGTGAGAGAGAGTTGAGTGTTGGGGAGACTATCCTTTGAAGCACAAGAGCAAGGAGTTCATCATCAACACACCATTTGTTACTTCTTAGAGAGTGGTGTCTCCTAGATTGGCTAGGTGTCACTTGGGAGCCTCCGACAAGATTGTGGAGTTGAACCAAGGAGTTTGTAAGGGCAAGGAGATTGCCTACTTCGTGAAGATCTACCGCAAGTGAGACAAGTCCTTCGTGGGCGATGGCCATGATGGGATAGACAAGGTTGCTTCTTCGTGGACCCTTCATGGGTGGAGCCCTCCGTGGACTCGCGCAACCATTACCCTTCGTGGGTTGAAGTCTCCATCAACGTGGATGTACGATAGCACCACCTATCGGAACCATGATAAAAACATCCGTGTCTCCAATTGCGTTTGAATTCTCCAAACCCTTCCCTTTACATTCTTGCAAGTTGCATGCTTTACTTTCCGCTGCTCATAGACACTTTGCATGCTTGCTTGAATTGTGTTAAGATTGCTTGACTTGTGCTAAGATTGCTAAAATCTACCAAAGACTAAAATTGGGAAAAGGATAGATTTTTAATTGGTCAAGTAGTCTAATCACCCCCCCCCCCCTCTAGACATACTTTCGATCCTACAAGTGGTATCAGAGCTTT
>NC_057800.1:390052348-390097246 GCF_018294505.1 Triticum aestivum | reverse complement strand
TAGACACTTTGCATGCTTGCTTGAATTGTGTTAAGATTGCTTGACTTGTGCTAAGATTGCTAAAATCTACCAAAGACTAAAATTGGGAAAAGGATAGATTTTTAATTGGTCAAGTAGTCTAATCACCCCCCCCCCTCTAGACATACTTTCGATCCTACAAGTGGTATCAGAGCTTTGGTCTCCATTTGGTTTTATTTCCATAGCTTTTGGTGGTCATAGCCTTGGTTTCACAACCTAGGAGAGTATGGCATCTAGCGAGGGAAATTACCACCGTAGAGGTCCTTACTTTGATGGTACTAATTTTGCTAGTTGGAAGCATAAGATGAAAATGCATATTCTTGGACATAACCCCGCCGTTTGGGCTATTGTGTGTGTTGGCTTGCAAGGTGAATTCTTTGATGGGAGAGAACCAAATCGTGAAGCTACCGCAGAAGAGTTGAAGATGCTACAATACAATGCTCAAGCTTGTGATATCCTCTTCAACGGATTGTGCCCCGAAGAATTCAACAAAATCAGCCGTCTTGAGAATGCAAAGGAAATTTGGGATACTTTGATTGATATGCACGAAGGTACCGACTCCGTCAAGGAATCCAAGTTGGATGTGCTTCAAAGTCAACTTGACAAGTTCAAAATGAAGGATGGTGAAGGTGTCACTGAAATGTACTCTAGGCTTGCTCTTATCACAAATGAGATTGCCGGCTTAGGAAGTGAAGAGATGACCGACAAATTCATCATCAAGAAGATCCTAAGAGCCTTGGATGGAAAATACGATAACGTATGCACATTGATCCAAATGATGCCAAATTACAAAGATCTCAAGCCAACGGAAGTCATTGGAAGAATTGTTGCTCATGAGATGTCAATCAAGGATAAGGAGGAGCTCCATAACAAGTCAAGTGGTGCTTACAAAGCCTCATGTGAAGCTCCCAGATCATCAAGTGAGAAACAAACCTTCAATGAAGAATTGAGCTTAATGGTGAAGAACTTCAACAAGTTCTACAAGAATAGAAGCAAAGAGAGAAGTTCCAAGTCAAGGTCCTACAATGACAAAAGATCTTCTAGTCGAGAGCGAAACTGCTACAATTGTGGAAGACCCGGACACTACTCCAATGAGTGTACGGCTCCCCACAAGAGAAGAAAAGATTATCCCAAAAGAAGAAGTAGAAGAGAAGAATCACCATCAAGGGAGAGAAGGAGTAGGGATGATCGATATGAAAGAAGACCCTCTCGGAGCAGCAAGGATTCGGAAAGGAAGGACAAGTCATCAAGGAGCTACACAAAACGAAGACATCAAGCTCATGTTGGTGAATGGGTATCCGGCTCTGACTCCGACAATGACTCCGAGAGAAGTTGTCACTCTGACTCCGAATATACTCAAGATGAAGGTGTTGCCGGTCTAGCACTTGTGTCAACCAACTCCTATGACATATTTGATTCACCAAATGAAGGAATTGGAAGATGCTTCATGGCCAAAGGTCCAAAGGTATCACACCCCGAGTATGTTGATTTCAATAGTGATGAAGATGAGTGGTTAGGTGATGATGATTTACTTGTTGACAACTATAGTGATGAATACTATGATGAAACGAATGACAATGATAAGGAGAAGATTGAGTCTCTAACTAAAGAACTAAACACTCTTAAGTTAGCTCATGAAACTATCTTAGGAGATCATAAAGAACTTTTAAGGACTCATGAGAATTTTGAAAAGCTCAACCTTGAGCAAGAGCATGAGTTCTTAAAGGAAATCAATGATGATCTTCACAAGAAAAGTTCTTCTTACATTGCCAAGCGTTTACTCTTATCCACTTACATGCCTCAAGTCAAGTCTAGTAACAAGAACAAGAAAGATTCTTCCTCTAGTAGTAACAATAATCATGCTAAATCCAATATTGTTGCTTCTAGTAGTTCTCTTGATTCCACTAATGATTATCTTAGCCAAGTTACACTTGAGCAAGAAAATAGCTTATTGAAGGGAATCATAGAGAAAGGTGTTTACAAGAGCCTTGCCGGGAGTAAGCAATTCAAGGAAATTGTATGCAAGCAAGGAAGGCACCGAAGAATCAAGGTATTCGTTTTGAACGAAAGTTCAATGCCAATGGAGTTGAGTGGGAAGAAGATCAATACCCCAAGACGAAGTTTGTTCCACAGCAAGTGAAGTATGATCCTACTTCTTTCAAAGGGGTACAAGCTCAAGATGATCTTCCACCACAAGACCAGAAGCAAAAAGGCAAGGACAAGCTTCAAGAGGAAATTGATGCATTTGAAGAAGCTCCTAAGGCCTTGGTCAAGTGGGTTCCCAAGACTACATCAAGTTCCACTTCATCAAGTACAACTACAACTCCGAGGATTCCCATCAAGATGGTGTGGATCCCGAAGAAGAAGAACTAGAGAGTTCTTGAGGGTGACTCCGCCAACATACTTCACTCTTATCATTTTGGCAAGAACAAGTGCAATCAACTTCCACATCTTGCACTAGTTCAAGGAGTCACAAACCCTCTTGTTGGTAAGATAAGGGACAAGGTAACCTAATCCTCTCATAGACAACACCTTATGTGTGCATCACTCTATGTCTATGGATATTGTTGGGGATATTACTGTTGGGCGTAAACTGGCCTATCTGGGCCGGGTCAACTTCATCAGTAGCTCCAAAAGTAATAAAGCCCAAGAAGGCAGATGAGGGCCTAAGGCCCGTAGCCGGTTCAAGACTGGTAGCTGTAAACCGGAATTTGTATATAAACTTGTATTGTAAGATAGGAATAAGGAGAGGCCAACCCGGATACGAATATCGACCGGAGTCGGGACTCTGTGAACCGACGGGAGTCACCCGTGTATATAAGGGGATGACCCGGCGGCGGTTCAAGCACAACAGACAATAACTCGAGACATAGGCGAAGCTTGTTTGCTCCCTAGTCATCGAAACCCCATCAATTCCATCACAACTAGACGTAGGCTTTTACCTTCATCGAAGGGGCCGAACTAGTATAAATCTCTTGCATCCCTGTGTCTGCTTTAACCCCTTCAAGCTAACCCGTCGCGATGGCTCCACGACTAAGTCCTTTCTCTAGGACAACTGCTGTGACAAAACCACAATAGTTGGCGCCCACCATGGGGCTATCGCACGATGGTTTCCGGTTCTTGGAGGGCCGCTTTGAAGGACTCGAGGGCTACGCTGTAGGCCGGATGACTAAGAGTCGTCGCAGCAAGCTCTACATCGACGACGCAGGCTGGGGCCCCGAGGCCGGCTCAATTGAGTACGGGTATCGGGTCCCCTTTGGTAGCATTCACGTTTTCATCGGCAAGATCGGTGAACTGGGCCCTGAGCCGGACATCTGCACCGACCTCGTCGAGACGGCTTAGCGTGCACGATCCGCCTGGGTTAAACCGGCCATGAAGCGTGCCTTCGTGGGAGTCATCCATGGAGGAAGTTATGAGGATGGATCGGAATCTCGCAGCGATGTCGTCGTTTGTTCCGATGACGAGTCATCGACCGGAGAAACCAAATCTCTTTATCAGCTTCAAGACGGCCGGATTAGGGGCTGTTCCGATGGCGACAGTATTCTGGACCCCTCTGATCTGCCCAACCGGGTTGGAATATTCATGACTGGCACACAAGCAGCGCTTCATTCTTCGACCGCTGGGGCAACGACCTCCGGTTCAGCAGTGGTAATGGCTGCCGGGGCAGGAGGCCTTGTGCGCCCACCGGCTTAGGTTCTATTAGAACTATTTGATGCGTTGGCTGTGCTTATGGCGGAGGTCAATCCGCTGGATCAGGACGTTCACAATGCAGAGATTGCAAAGGTAAAGGAACAGATCACCCAAGCCAAGGCGGATCTGGCGGCTGAGGACACCAGGATGGCCGCAGAGCGGGCCGCTTTGGACGCACAGGCCTACAGGCTTATGTTGGACCAGAGCGCGTCGCATGAAGTCATGAGGAGGAAGCACCGATCCTGCTTACCTATGGGTTTTGAGGCCAGAGACCTTTTCAACACTCCAGGACCAAGAGCTGGCAATCTGTTGGAGGGAAACCGGGCAGAAGCCCCTGCGGCCGGTGCACCGGTTCAGCCTCGTCAGATGGACCCGCCTCATCAAAACACTGTTATACCTTAGGCTGCTTTAACACCTCCGGGTCACTACTCCAACCCAATGGACAATCTTGTTGCCGCTGCTGCACGACTGGAGGCCATTCCAATTGAAGGTAACTCGCCACAGGCAGTAGAGACGCGACGGGTCAAGGAACTTCTGAGGACAGCTTTGGCCCAACAGGAAGCGTACTCGTACAGCCGCGACCAGATCCACTCGACCCCCCGTCCAAGCCGGAGCTATAGCAGACATATGGATGAACCAACAGTGTCGAGTAATGAACGACGTGGGGCACCCCGTGACAACAACCCGGCGGGTGGTGCTGATAATGCTCACGGAGTGGTGGACCAGGCTCGCGCGTGCAGGGAGGCTGAGTTAGCCACACAACATCAGGCTCGGCAGCTCACGCCGGTTCGTCCAACCACCTTGATTGAACCTGGTGTTACTTCTAGTTCTTTGGGGGTGCCTTGACTTATCCCCTCTTTACGCAACGTACGCCTGCCAAGGATTTCAAAGGCCCGCGCAAGGTACCAAATTACACGATGGATCAACCTCTAGAGACATGGGTGGAGAGCTATGAGATGGCCATGGAGATGCTTGATGTGGATGATGCGGCGTGTGCGAAATACTTCACCATGATGCTTGAAGGAACGGCCCGTACTTGGTTAAAAAGCTTGCCGGCTAATTCTATCAGTTCATGGGCCCAATTACGAGCCCGGTTTATCAGCAATTTCAAGGATACCTGTAAATAGCCTATGTCGATAGTGGACTTAGCTGCATGCGTCCAGGAAGAAGGAGAATCAACGACTCATTGGGTGCGCCTGGTTTCACAAGTGTTGCATTCCTCAGACCGCATCAACGCTGACACCGCAGTATTAACCCTAGAAGGCAACTGTCGGTTGGGCCCCTGAAGCTGAAATTGGGACGGATGAAGCGTCATTGCACTGACATGGGGACCCTCATGGCCGCTTTAGTGAAATATGTTGATTCTGATAGTACCAAGGATCCCGAATCTGATGATGACAAGACAGGGAAAGGGAAGAAGAACAGCAGCTCCAATGGTCAGCAGCATCACTAGGCAGGCAATGGTGGTGGAGGCAAGCATAAAGTAGATGGTAACATGGACTTTGTGGCTAATACCAACGCATAGGACAATGGCCAGCGACGCAAGGGTAGACCGAAAAATCGTAATGGAGCACCCAACCCTAACCCAAACCGCCTAAACTATCTGCTAAGCCAGCCCTGTCCAAGACATGGGACGAAGGAGGCGCCAGCAAACCACCTTTGGAAGGATTGCTTTATTATGCAGGAGTTCAAGAATTCTAATAATTTCCGGTATGATCACGAATCTGGCGGTGGCTCAGGATCCGGGCCGGGTTATGGTGGAGTAAGTTCCGGTTCAGGATTCAATGGCAATCCGGGCGGACATAATGGTCAAAATAGTCAGAACAACCAGGCTGGTTACAACCAACAACAGCAACAGTCAGGTTACTAGAGCAACCCAAAGCAGTTGAGTAGTGGGCAGTACCATGTCTTCACCACTAGCTTGGACAAGCGAGACCAGAAGGTTCAGAGGCGGGCAGTCAACTCTGTTGAACCGGCCATACCCCATTATCTGCGTTGGTCTGAACAGCCAATCATATGGAGCAGAGAGGATCACCCACCCCAGGTCGATAATCCGGGTCAGTTGGCTCTGGTGGTGGCGCCTCAGGTGGGAGGTTATAAGTTCACCAAGGTGCTCATGGATGGAGGGAGCAGCATTAACATCCTGTACTATGAGACCTTCCGTCGTATGGGGCTAACAGATAAGAATCTCAAACCGTCTAATACAGTATTCCATGGTGTAGTGCCTGGCAGATCAGCATATCCCGTTGGTAAGATAGCTCTGGAAGTGGCCTTTGGGGATGACCATGATTCCAGGTCGGAGACTTTAACGTTTGAAGTGGTGAAAATCCAAAGTCCATATCATGCCCTGTTTGGGCGACCGGCCTACGCCAAGTTTATGGCTCGGCCCTGTTATGTGTATTTGTAGCTCGAGATGCCGGGTCACAAGGGGACAATAACGGTTCACGGAAGCCGCAAAATCGCTCTGGAATGCGAGGAAGGAGATGCGGCTTATGCAGAGTCGGTTTGTGCCACTGAGGAGTTGAAGTATTATAAAGACAATGTTGATCTGGCGGACATGACTCCGTTGAAGAAGCCAACTACGGAGCATGATCCGGTGCTGAAGTTCAAATCGGCAGCAGAAACTAAGCTTGTTGACTTCGTACCTGGTGATTCGTCCAAGCAGTTCAGCATCAGTGCCAACTTGGATCCAAAATAGGAAAGCATGCTCATTGAGTTCATCCGTGAGAATCGAGACATTTTTGCATGGAAACCCTATGACATGCGAGGTGTACCGAGGCAACTCGCTGAGCACACACTTAATGTGGATCCTAAGTATAAACCGGTGAAATAGTTCCTCCGCCGGTTTAACGAAGAAAGACGCAAGGCAATTGGAGAAGAGGTAGCCAGGCTCTTAGCAGCTGGCTTTATTGTTGAAGTTCTTCACCCTGAGTGGCTTGCCAATCCGGTGCTGGTCCTCAAGGAAAACGGCACCTGGCGCATGTGTGTGGATTACACAGATTTTAATAAGGCTTGTCCAGCAGATCCTTTTGCCCTCCCCCGTATTGATCAAATTATTGATGCTACAGCGGGCTATGAGCGTTTAAGTTTTTTGGATGCGTATTCTGGCTATCATCAGATTAAAATGGCAGTTAAGGACCAGGAGAAGACGGCATTTATAACTCCCTTTGGAGCCTTCTGCTATGTGTCTATGCCCTTCGGGCTCAAGAGTGCCCAAGCAACTTACCAACGGTGTGTACAAAATTGTCTTCACAAGCAGATTGGCCGTAATGTACATGCTTACGTGGATGATATCGTGGTTAAGTCCAGGGAGAAGGAGACTCTGATTGATGATTTGAAGGAAACCTTTGATAACCTGAGAACATACAAGATGATGCTTAATCCGGACAAGTGTGTCTTTGGTGTACCGGCGGGCAAGTTATTAGGCTTCTTGGTGTCCAATAGGGGAATTGAGGCTAATCCGGAGAAGATCACAGCAATCACCTCCCTCGCCAAACCGAAGTGTATCAATGATGTTCAACGCCTGGCAGGCCGGATTGCTGCGTTAAGCCAGTTTATCAGTCGCCTCGGTGAGAAGGCAATCCCTTTGTATCAGATGTTGAAGAAGACGGATCAGTTTGTCTGGAGTTCTGCTGCTGATGAAGCGTTTGAGGACTTAAAACGGCAATTGGCCAATCCGCCTGTGCTCGCTGCTCCCATTGACAAGGAGCCGTTGCTGCTATATGTTGCAGTTAATGCTCGGGCGGTCAGCGTGGCTATTGTGGTAGAGCAAAAGAAGGCAGGTAAGGAGCATCCGGTTCAACCTCCAGTCTATTATATCAGCGAGATGCTCATTGAGTCCAAGCAAAGGTATCCACATTGGCAGAAGCTGGTGTATGGAGTTTTTATGGCAAGCTGGAAGCTTAAACAATACTTCCAAGGGCATCCAATTACAGTGGTCAGTTCTGCTCCTTTGGGAGATATCATCCAGAACCGGGAAGCAACTGGCCGGATTGCAAAGTGGGCTATAGAGCTGGGGCCGTACGGTTTGAATTACGTGCCTCGGACAACGGTTAAGTCTCAAGCACTTGTTGATTTCATCAATGATTGGACGGAAATGCAAGCACCTAAAGAAAAGCCGGATCATACGTATTGCACCATCCATTTTGACGGATCCAGGCAATTGGAAGGCTCAGGGGCTAGAGTCGTATTAACTTCCCCACGAGGTGATAAGTTTTGTTATGTTCTCCGCTTAATGTTCCCTTGCACTAACAATGCAGCTGAGTATGAAGCCTTGCTCCATGGTCTCCGGATGGCTAAGGAGATGAATCTAAGTCGAGTTAAGTGCTTCGGTGTCTCGGACCTTGTGGCTCAGCAGGTGTCTGGCACTTGGGACTCCAAGGACCCACTCATGGCAGCATATCGTCGTGAGGTGGATATTGTTGCAAGTTATTTCAGAGGCTATCAGGTGGACCACGTGGACCGGCGGAAAAATGAAGCGACGGACACTTTAGGCCGGCTGGGCTCTCAGCGCAAACCGGTCCCGCCCAATGTTTTTTTGGATGTGCTGCACAACCCATTGGTCAAGATCCCTCGTGAAGAGGATTTGGCTATTCCTGATCCGGAGGCTCAATTGGTGGCAGCTCTTCATGTTATTCCAGATTGGACGCTTCCTGACCTGGCGTACAAGAACCGGGGCGAGTTGCCAGAGGATGAGATTCTGGCCCTGCAGATAATCCGGTGATCGAAGTCCATGGCTATTATCAACGGCGAGTTGCATCATTGTAGTGTATCAGGAGCTTTTCAATGCTACATGTCTCCTGAAGAAGGCCATGAAATTTTGCGTGAGATCCACGAAGGAGACTGTGGTCACCACACCGGTTCAAAGTCTCTGGTGGCTAAAGCATTTCGCCATGGCTTCTATTGGTTAACTGCTCATGCTAATGCGGAGGATCTGGTCAGACGATGTGATGGTTGCTAAAGGTTTTCAAGACGTGCTCATGTACCGGCTCAAGAATTGAGAATGATTCCAATTACTTGGTCGTTTGCGACTTGGGGGCTGGATATGGTTGGGCCTTTCAAAAGGTCCAAAGATAAGAAGACCCACCTCCTGGTGGCGGTTGACAAGTTTACAAAGTGGGTGGAGGCAGAACCTGTCAGCAAGTGTGATGCGGCCACGGCGGTTCAATTTATTAAAAAAGTGATTTTCCGGTTTGGCTTTCCACATAGTATCATCACAGATAATGGTACCAATTTGTCCAAAGGTGCTATGAAGGAGTTCTGCGAACGGGAGCACATCCGGCTCGACGTTTCATTAGTGGCACATCCACAGTCCAATGGTCAAGCAGAAAGAGCTAATTAAGAGATCTTGAGAGGCATCAAGCCCCGACTCATGGTTCCTTTGCAGAGAACGCCGGGCTGTTGGGTAGAAGAATTACCATCTGTGTTATGGAGCATCAATACAACGCCCAACAGATCAACAGGATACACACCGTTCTTCATGGTTTATGGAGCGGAGGCGGTTCTCCCCAGTGATATCCGTCATGATTCACCTCGTGTAACGGCTTATATTGAAGCGGACAACAAGACAGCACGGCAAGATACTTTGGACCGGTTGGATGAAGAGCGTGATATCGCAGCCGCCCAATCGGCGATTTACCAGCAGGATCTTCGTCGTTATCACAGTCGCCGGGTCAGAACCAGAACCTTTCAGGAGGGAGATTTGGTGCTTCGGCTCATCCAAGATCAGACTGATATGCATAAGTTATCCCCACCTTGGGAGGGGCCTTTCGTGGTCAGCAAGAATCTGCACAACGGGTCATACTATCTGATCGATATTCGAGAACATAAGGACTCACGTACATCGGAGGAGGAGACCAACAGGCCGTGGAACATAGCTCATCTTCGGCCTTATTATACCCGAGCCATTGGTTCTACTTATGTACATATTACAACGATGTATATATTAATTATAATAAACCGGAACCTCAGCTAAAAGCGGGGTATCTGTTCTTTTACATCATGTGTGGTTACACGGAGTTATTCTAAAGCGGCCTCCGGTTTACCCCTTGAGTTCGCTTTGCTAAAAGCATCGTGTTATATCACTTGGAGGATTGGTTGTGTCCGAACCAATACCATGCCTCTTGATAGGCGAGAGCCACCAGATCACTTGGGGACTTGGTCATGTCTGAACCAGTCATGCCTCTTGATCGGCCTAAGGCCACAGAATCACTTGGGGGCTTGGTCGAACCCGAACCATGACCATGCCATTTGGTCGGCATAAATGCCACGGTTTCATTTGGGGACCTGGCTGACTAGAACCATAGTTACACCTAACGGGATCTTGGTCGTGTTTTGGCCATGGTAACACCATTTGATCAGCTTAAATAAACCTTTTTTGGCAAACAGTTTTGTCATTGCTTTTGCTCCATACTTTTCTTTGAATGGGTTTTTTTTGCTTTTTATTGCGTTTTTTTTAAACCGACAAAGTTTTTTAAATCAATTAACGGAACACAGTTCACGTCAATCCGAGGGCTATTTGCCCGGTTTGATCCTTGTTGTTAACATCCTCCTATGGAGTAACACGGTGTTTATTATAATCTGGCACGGTTTACATGGTAAAACCAACGTCATATATATATAGGAGCTGTTATCTCCTCCAACAGTGTGGGTTTGCAAAACTCCGCTTCAATATTGGCCAAGCCAACTTCACGCTCAACGATGGCAGGTATTATGTATCTCAAAATTTTGATCATATACTTCAAATTTTGTTTTGGATGTTTTGATTTCATATATGCAGACATCATATTCCGCCTGACGGTACAACTGCGGTGGCACTTGACGAATTTTTCATTTCAGAAAGTGTTTTGGAAGGTTCATTACCATAGGAAGAACAAATTAGGCACGAAGGCATATCAACATCAAAGGTATCAGCTAGCCTATTACAAGGCAACATGGTGCCCATAATAATATAATTGTTTTTTCGCAAAGGAGAGGCAGTTTTCAAACCGGCTTCCGGTTCAAGCTTGGTCACCAGCCTGGCCTGATGGTTGTGGGTCATCCCACGCCGCTTCAGCCTCCATTTCTCTACCCAGTGGCTGGAAATCCACAATTGTCCAGTCGATTCCCATTAACGCTTGAAAAACAGCTTCATCATGGATCAGCAATGACGGGTCAATATCGGGAGCGTAAGTATGCTTACAGATTGGAGGGATCAGATTTTCCGATTCATGGATTGGTGCGGCTATTCGCTTGTTCTGGCTATCATATTGGGCTTGATAATGAGACAAGTCTGCTTCCTCAGCCAATTGACAAGCTAGCGGACGTACCTCCCAGTTTATTGCTCGCAGATCCGCTTCACCAAATTCTGACCCGTCTTGCTTCAAGCTGGGATAGCCCTGAGCCGCTTCAATAGGATCAAAATCCGGCACCCAGGCTTTTGCACAGATTAAGGCATTGATTGCACCGGTTCGAGCAGTAGATTTCTTCAGCTCTTCAACCCGGGCAGGAAGCACCGACAGTTTCATCAGAGTATCTTGAATCAAAGTGGGCGCTGGTTTGTTATGAGATGCGGTACAGATGATCCGTTGGGCACCAGTATACAATTGTTCAACCAATGTATAGGCGGCTTTCAGTTTCTTCTGCACATCTGACCCCAAGTGACCAATGCGTGTCCCTGAAATACCATAAAGGGTTAATAAACCGGCGACTCTGTAAGGAGGGAGAGCCAATTCAGAAGGCAAAGTGGCTTACCAAAGATAGCAGTAGTCATGGCATGCACGTGCCGCTTTATGCTGGTCAGTTCATCCGCCACTAGTTTTAGTGCAGCCTCGGCATCCTCTGCTCGTTTGATCAAAGCGGACTTTTCAGTGGCCCAATCCGCCCGCTTCTTCTTGAAGCTCTCCTTAAGCTGTTCCATGGCGCTTAAAGCGTTGGCCAATTCCTCTTTTGCTTTGGAGGTTTCAGCCTGTTGGGTTTTCAGGTTTTCTTGGAGATCGGTGACTTGGTTTTCTTTCGTCTTCAGCTCCGCCTGCATGCATACAGATATATGCTTCAACAACTCGGTATAAGGATTAAAGTACCAATCACATAACAAGTTATGCACTTAGTACTTGGGGGCTAATGCATATTCGATCTTCATCTTTCAATTTCTTACAAAGTCCCAAGATCGATACAAGTATTCAACTTGGCACTTGGGGGCTAATGGCTATTTGCTCGTATATATTCTGATGCGGCAATTTCAATTACTTGAAGTACCGGTTTAACTACGTTAAGTTGAACCGGCTCTTGGGGGCTACATCAGCGAATTTCAAAGCATCAAGATTTATATTGGTAAGTCCCGGTTTGAAAGAATATTACAAACCGGCCCTTGGGGGCTAGGAGAATCAGCAAGAATGGAAGCATACAAGCAGGAAGGAGCATATGGAAGTTACCTCGTATTTCTCTTTCATCATATTAACCAGACCGGCTTCATAATCGCGACTGGTATACAACCGGTTCAGATAGCCGGAATGGATATCTTGGGTGTTCAGAGCAGCATAAGTTATCAGATCAACGTTCCACTTGCCTTTGCCAAAGGCAGCAAATCCTTCCTTGGCAGAATGTTTGGATAAAGCGATAGGATTGCTTGCTTCAGTATGGCCAGTGCCAGTAATGACAACCTCATCATCCTGGGTACCGCCGGTTTGCACTGGGGCTGTTGGCTTGTTAGTGGGTTTTGCTGGACCGGTGGAGCTTTCAATCTGGATGGAACCTGTGGGCTGATTGACAGGACCTGAGGCGTCAGTAGGTCTCTCTTCAGCAATAAGATCATCGTCCTGCTGCGGTGGATCGTTGGGTATATCCTCAGGAATAGCCGCTTCAAGATTGGGTGTCTTGCCTGGTTCAAGAATGACATCTTCTTCGGCCGCTTTGTCCAGGCGGGCCTTCTTGCTTGGCCTAGGTTTGGCCCTGAGGAGAATAACAAAATCAAATACAGCATATGTTCTAAGGCGATGTACTGCAAACATCACAATAAGTATAGCTTACCCAAGCACCGTTTTGAGCGGTGGGAGCTAAGTAGCCGATGACTCGCCAGAAGATGAGTGTGAAGTAACCTGGTAATCGGAGTCAGACGGATTAAGAGGTTGACGAAAGTAGCCCGCTTTAGGACAAGCACTGATAAGCACTGAACCGGACTATTCGGTAAACCGGCGGAGGTAACTACCTGGCCGCTGTGCCGGGTGGTGCGACGAGCTTCGTGTTGTTGGGTCTTCATAAGAAGTTTAGGATCCAAATAAGCAAGAGGATGAGAAAATTTAACTTTTCGGTTTGCCTGACGGATTTTTTGTGAAGGCAAAGTTTCTGAATCGGAAGAGAGAATAATTACCTCTACAACATCCGCGTGGCTGGCTTCGGCATCATCCTGACAAATATCATCATCAATAAGACGCATGAAAAATAAACCAAGTGAGTCAAGCTCTACATCAAAGTCCGGATTATCCACCTCATCACCAGGGGCCAGATTAGAAGATGCAGTGGTTCTTTTCCTATGGGTAGTCTTCTTCACAGCTTTAGTCTTTTGCCGTGTTGCTCTTTCCAGTTTGTTTGGTTTTTCTGGTTTCTCCTGCGGCAGTTTTTTGCTCCAAAACGGATCATTGCCCCGATTACACAGATACTAATATTAAACAAAGACCAGATATATCGTTAACATATTCAGCAAAAAGAAAAATCAAAGTCTTACAGCTGGCGGTTTGTTGGTGGCACGGAAGGGAAGCAGGCTGTTTCTAGCACATGCGTGTTCTGGTTCATTCAGCATCTTATTCACAGCTTATGTGACTTCTTCATCGGTGAGCTGGATTTTGGAATGTCGCAGTGGGTCATCAACACTGCCAGTATACTCGCACATCAAACCGGAGCGCTGACTAAGGGGCAGTATGCTCCATGATATCCAACAGCGAGCGAGATCAGCCCCTGTTAAACCGTTGGCCATAAAGGCTCTGAGCTTTAACAGTTGAGGAGCATATTTACTTCTCTCCTATGCAGTTAATCTTTGTGGAAAAGGGTGTGTATTGCTGAGCCGCTCCGGTCGAAAGCCAGGCAAGGTATTCTCACTAGCAGGGGAGGTGTCTTTGCAGTAGAACCATGTCTGATTCCATTATTTGGGGTGGCTATGCAGTTTGGCGTGAGGGTATGTGACCTCTTTCCTCTTCTGAATCGCCACGCCACCCAACTCTGTATTGGAGCTGTCAGTAAACTCAGTACGGCGGTTTAGATGGAAAAGGTCTCTGAACAATTCCACTGTGGGCTCCTCTTGAAAGAATGCTTCACAAAGCACTTGGAAGTGACACATATTTGTAACAGAGTTGGGGCCAGTATCTTGTGGATGGAGCTGGAAATTGGCTAAAACATCCCGGTAAAATTTGGAACCAGGCGGTTTAAAGCCCCGGGCTAAGTGATCTATGAAAACAACAACCTCTCCTTCTCGAGGTGTGGGAGGGCATTCTTTGCCAGGAGCCCTCCAATGGATGGTATCTTTGCTGCCTAAAGCACCAATCAGGACTAAATCATCCAGTTCAGCCTCTGTGACGCGAGAAGGAACCCAATTGCACTCATACACTTGCTTGGCCATGATGGAATCTACAAGGTAGAAGATCCCGGTTCAAAAATGCATTTGATCAAGATACATTGGTATGGGCACTGTTAAACTGGAAACAGAACTATCTGAACTGGAGTTTTTTTTGAAGCAACAAGCATCTGGCGGTTCAATAAGGGGACTAATGGCATATACTGGTTTGGAAAAAAATTCTATGAGGTTAAACCACCTGATCTAGGCATTGCGGATGGACAAGTACGTAGAAATAGGTTTCACAGGATTTCCTTATGGCATTGGATCTGAAGCAAATTCAGAAAAGAGATAAATACTTAGAGGTTCAAAGGAGCAGTACCGAACCAATGAGCAAAACATTCATATAGATCTATGGTTTTGAGATGCATAAGTGAAGGCGAAGGTCAAACAAACTACCATTGCACAGAGTAAAGATTTGCGGATTCAGCTAAAGACCTATCGTATGAGCAAGAGGTAGAAGATGAACACTGAAGAACTGCGAAACCCTAGGTCAGATCTGTGGGGGAAAGGATAGAAGATTTACCGAAGCTGAGGAAGATGGGGAAGGTTGCCACGATGCTCTGGTGCGTTCAGGTTGATGCAGCGGCCAAGGATGAGGCAGAGGTCGATGGCGGTGGCGGAGCTCCGAGGCGGGCGACGCGAGGAAGACGAAGAAGGAACGGAAGGAGAAAAGAAATGACCCTTCGGTCCTATTTATAAGGCGAAAGAACATGAGTCAGGCGCGACAATCAAGGGGCCACGAAATGGAGTTGTCGCCTCGATTTCCGCCGATCTACTAAAAAAGAAGCGTAATGGATAGCTTCATTATGACAGATGACGTCACTCTAGTTTGAAGTAATCAGAGAAGATGACATCATGGCGGTTTACCAATTTAAGAGAAGACGTCGAAGATGAAGTTTTTGTTAAAGGATTGACATGAACCCGTTCAAATCAATCTGGGGCCTAATGTTGGGGATATTACTGCTAGGCGTAAACCGGCCTATCTGGGTCGGGTCAACTTCATCAGTACCTCCAAAAGTGATAAAGCCCAAGAAGGCAGATGAGGGCCTAAGGCCCGTAGCCGGTTCAAGACTGGTAGTTGTAAACCGGAATTTGTATATAAACTTGTATTGTAAGATAGGAATAAGGAGAGGCCAACCCGGATATGAATATCGACCGGAGTCGGGACTCTGTGAACCAACGGGAGTCACCCGTGTATATAAGGGGACGACCCGGCGGCGGTTCAAGAACAACAGACAACAACTCGAGACATAGGCGAAGCTTGTTTGCTCCCTAGTTATCGAAACCCCATCAATTCCATCACAACTATACGTAGGCTTTTACCTTCATCGAAGGGGCCGAACTAGTATAAACTCTCTTGCGTCCCTGTGTCCGCTTTAACCCCTTCAAGCTAACCCGTCGCGATGGCTCCACGACTAAGTCCTTTCTCTAGGACATCTGTCGTAACAAAACCACGACAGATATCCTTGTTTGTTCCTTGTGGGACTAACTCGTGTAGGTATTGAAAGTGCAACTCACGCCAAAGGATAGCTCCGAATGATCTACATCAACTTAGAGCATCCACATCTTCAACACCTACATGAAGTAATCATCGACAAAACCCAAGGTTAGTTCATCCCTCTTAAGGGGGGATCTCACATCTAGGGCGAGCTTTACTCTAACAATTGAGTTAAAGCAACTCTAAATGGTGTGAAAACAACAACACTTTATGTAAAAGTGGTAGCCGCACTTGTGCTTAAACGATGAGTATGACCTATGATCAAATGTTCTCATTTGACTCCTAAGTCAATATACTCATATATAGATGACCTAGTCATCGCCAATTGCTTGATAGATGCTAGAATTGTTTGTGCATGCTTTGCCACATATTTCATTTGCCATTTTATTGTGTGAGCATGTTGGTTGCATAATTTACTAATATGAGGACATCCACTTGTTGTTTTGATTGATTGGTTTCCTTTTCTTTTGGCAAAGTGGATGGACAAGAATGCCTAAGAACCTTCTCTAGCTATCTATGATTTTCTCGTCTCAAACTCTATTCATGCTACGTCACAAAATTTGATCAAGTCAGATTCGAACCACTCTGTGTGAGGAGCACTCGGAGTCCCCGATTCGTCATAGACTTCAAATTCCAAAACTTCTTTATGCGTTTTGGTCTGACCGATTCATCCATTTCGGTCATACCAAGATCACTAAGTCGATCTAGGTTTTCAATCTCGGTGCAACCGATTCGAAATTTTCGGTTACACCGAGTATCGGTAACTGCTTGTAGTTATGAATCTCGGTGCCACCGAATTGTTCCACTCGGTCACACCGACAGGGTCAGGCTATATATATCCACGGGTCAAATTTTGGAAAACTTTCTGAACCTCCTCGCCCGTGCTTAGTCTGCTCTGCCTCCCTGGGTCTTCGAATCGTCCTCCTCGTCGCTAGTTGCCTCTTGCCGCTGGTCTCCGGCGCCGTCAACGAGAATCATCCCCGCCGTTGCCGCCGTAGCAAGTTCATCGCCGAACTAGGGTATGGACTTGAACTTTGTGTTTTTTAACTCCGATTCCCTAGCACATTGCTTTGCCATGAATCTTCCCACGATTGAAACCATTCTATCCATCGAAAACACTCCGTAGTTTAGTCGTGAATTGAAATTTTAGGGTTAGGTTTCTGCCGAAACCATCTCGGACCGACCGAGTTGATGAAATCGGTTCCACCGATTTGACTCAGGCCATTGCACATGTGATTCTCGGTCTGACCGAGAATTGCAAATCGGTGTGACCGAGTTCAGCACTTTGTTAAACCCTAGCAGTCTCGGTGCCACCAAACTGTTACTCGGTCTGACCGAGTTCACTAGTTTAGGTTCCAAAAGCTGCTTCGGTATCACCTAGTTTGCAAATCGGTAGATCCGAAATGCTTTCTGTGGAAAACTAATACTAAGTTTTTAGTTCATTCTTTTGCAAAAAAAACTCTGTATTTTGTGATGCTCATCCACTCTACCTCATCTATAATCTATTCACAGGGTCTGCTGTCAGTGTTTGCATCATGTCAGATCAGAGTGACAGTCAGAACAAGTCAGAGGAGCAGGTTCACTTGAGTGAGGGCACTAGTCCCTCTAGCAGCTGAGATGATGGCAGCAGGAGCACACAAAGCAATCTGCCAAAGGCTGCCACCAGGGCCAACAAGAAAAGAACCTCAGAGTCAGAGGATGAGGACTATGTGGCTGAGGAAGAACAAACCACCTCAAAGAGGAAAGTCCTGAAGAAGGAATATGGCACAGCTACTGCCACCAAGCCAGGAATGAAGCAAAAGGTTCCTGCCAAGAGAGCTCTAATGTTTAAGGCCAGAGCATCTACTCAGGAGACTTTGGGATCTGCACCCAAAGAGCAGGTTGTGGAAGAAAAGAAAAGGAAGGAAAGGGTCAAAAAGACCACTGCCAGAGTGCTTGGGAGATCCTCAATCATGAAAGACTCTGAAGAAGAGGAAGAGGAAGAAGATGCTGCACCAGCACCTAAGGCACAGAAACTTATGGGAGATGCCATAAGATCCGGGGCTGCTTCATCTAAGCCCAAAGGAACTTCTAAGCCAGCTGCTCCAAAACCCAAAACTGCACCAAATAGGAGTACCAGGAACATTCCAGCTACTGAGAAAAACAAGGCCCAGTGCCTGAAACTGTTGCTGAAGAAGAAGATGATGAGACACATGTTTTGAGGAAGCTAAAGCCAAAAATTCCAGATCATAATGATGCTCATCCTGTAGCAGAAAACATGAAGATCAGGAAGGACTCGGGATTGAGGATACGGAGAGAGTCAGATCCATATGCCACCAGAAGGAGAACTGCTGTGGACTACAGGTTCCATACCAAAGAACAGCAGGATTTTTATGAGACAGTGTTGCTTGACAAGAAACCAATAGTATGTGACATGAGATGGGTCAACTGGGAGTACATCAAGGAGAATGAAGGACATTATCTAGGCGTATATGACAGTTTCAAGGATTGTGGAGTTGATGAGTTTGTGGCTCAGAAGCTCACAAAGTGGAACGATGAGCTTATCATGCAGTTCTACTCCACAGCTCACTTCTACCCAGATGGCAAGATTGTCGGTGTACTAGAATAGGGGTACCCTAGTACCCCGAACTTGTGCACAGGCAGTTGCAGCACCCCGTGGCAAGGCTTGCCGGGCGAACACCAAGATCCTCCGTGGTTCCCTTGGAGCCATTCGAGAAAAAAGTATTTAAGCTCAGGAGACAAGGCCCCGGCAAGAGGAGCTTGCCGGGAAGGCCAACCAAGGCACTCCAAGGAACTTGCCGCGACGCGCCACGCGCTCCGGCAAGGCAACAAGGCCCCGGCAAGAGGAGCTTGCTGGGAAGGCCAACCAAGGCACTCCAAGGAACTTGCCGCGATGCGCCACGCGCTCCGGAAAGGCAACAAGGCCCCGGCAAGAGGAGCTTGCCGGGAAGGCCAACCAAGGCACTCCAAGGAACTTGCCACGATGCGCCACGCGCTCCGGCAAGGCAACAAGGCCCCGGAAAGAGGAGCTTGCCAGGAAGACCAACTAAGGTACCTCGAGGCCCGGTGAGCGACAAGCTTCCGGACCCGACAAGATAACAACAGTGGCAAGGCGCTTGCCGCAGCAGGCTGCCACTCTGTGCCCACGCTCCAGCGC
Source organism: Triticum aestivum (assembly GCF_018294505.1). Classification (NCBI taxonomy): domain Eukaryota; kingdom Viridiplantae; phylum Streptophyta; class Magnoliopsida; order Poales; family Poaceae; genus Triticum; species Triticum aestivum. Next base: position 390,078,298 of record NC_057800.1, on the reverse strand, counting down.
ATCCACCAACGTGTCGCTCTGGGGGCCTCTCCAGGCGCGCGTGGCGGGAGGCTGTGCAGCCAGCGGTGCGCAGTGGCATGCGAAGCTGACAAGATCGCCATCGTGGCGAACGGTGGCGCCCCTAATGGTCCTTTTCTGCACTGTTTGGGCGACTCAGACGGGCATTTAATGCCCTTGTCCCCTGCCCTCAGGGTTAGGTAGGGTGCACTGTACAAGTAACTGTACCAACCACCTCGCTTTTTACATTTGTACCCTTCTCTGCGTTGCCACCTATCGGTGACCCCTTTAGCATATAAAAGGAGGCCCATGCGCAACGTAGAGGGGGTTCGGGGAGGTTCAGAGGGTTTGGTTGGACTGGTTCGGGAGGTTCGGAGGTTCGACTCATTCGTAACCCAGAAAAACACTACGCTCTCTCTCTCTGGAGCAAGAACACAAGATAATCAAACAAGCAGCAGTAGGAGTGTTATCTCTCCGGAGAGCTCCGAAGCTGGGTAAACTGCTCTTGTGCTTTGCCTCAATCTTCTCTTCGTGTGATCTCCGCCCCCCGCCGAACCGAAAGGGGCCCGGTCCGCCGGCCCCAGAGGTGTTCGTGGATCAGTTTCCCCCGACATCTTTGGCGCGCCAGGTAGGGGGCGTCGAGATTGTGTGAACCTGATCCGGCATTCACATGAGCTAGATCTTCATTCCCTTCATCAACATGCCACCGAAGAAGAAGACTTCGGCGGCAGCCGCTCCGTCCACGTCACTTCCGCCACCGTTGGAGCAAACGGGTGGTGGAATGGACGCCGGCGGAAGAATGGACGTAGACGAGGAAGCTTATGATGCTGCCAGGTCCAAGGACAAGGCTGCACAAACCTCGTCGACTGTACATGTTCCGCGCCACTCTCAGGAGGCGCAAGACCAACAGCGTCATGGCACTTGCAGTGCCATACGCATGATAGGCCAAGACCAAGCTGGTGGATCTCGGGGCGCTCAAGACCAGCATGCACGCCAGCGTGCTGGCACGAGCGGGGCACGGTCGCCTGGACGGGATACTACTCCTTCTAACATAGTTAGAAGTCCGAGCACGTCCCGCTCCTCGCGCCGTCTGCCACTGCCACCCACCACTCCAGCAGAAGCTTTGGCGCGAGCTCAACTGCTCCTGGATTACCCTCCGACATCGGACAAGATCGACGAATGGAGGGCCACCATTCAGAGTCTCATCGGCTACGCCAACGGCGACACTCCACGGCGGCCGAGCGCGTCGCCGCCGCGGCAGGGTTGCCGGGCGCGAGCCGGTGGCAACGAAACGGGTGGAGGTGCAACTACCATGCAATCACCGCCCCGAAGGCCAAGATCGCCAACTCGCCAGATCCACCTCGACAGCGACTCCACCGCATCGTCGGATCCACAAGCTCGTCGCGATCAGCGCCAAGTTCTTCATGATCGACAACAAGAAGACGCTCGAACTCGCATCGAGCGCCGAAGAGAAGCGCGACGTCAATCCGACAAGCGCGCTGGGCCCTCTGTTGACATGCATGCGCCAGGGGAACCAGGCGATCTGCCGTACGCGGTAGGTTTCCCTGTGTTCACTCGTGAGCTGCGGCAAGTCCAGTGGCCCAGCACGAAGAACTTCAAGCCAGACGTACCAGAGAAGTACGATGGCAAGACGCATCCATCGGAGTTCCTCAGCATCTACACCATTGCGGTGCAGGCTGTCGGGGGACGGGATGACAACATCCTTGCCAACTACTTCCCGCTGGTGCTCAAGCCCAACGTCAGATCCTGGCTCATGCACTTGCCGGACAACTCCATATCCTCTTGGGCTGATCTGTGCCATCAGTTTGTCGGTGCCTTCACAGGCGGACACAAGCCTCATGGCCAGGAGAGTGATCTTCATCTGCTCGCCTAGAAGGAAGGAGAGCCCCTGCGCAAGTACATTCAGAGATTCAGCAGTGTGCAGCACAACATCCCAGACGTCCACCCTGCCGCGGTGATCAGCGCGTTCCATCAGAACGTGCGGAACCGCAGGATGTGGGAGGAAATGGCGATGTGCAAGATCAGGGACGTCAGTGAGTTATATGCACTGGCCGACAAGTGTGCACGTGCTGAGGAAGGGAGGAGACTCCCCGGAGAGAATGTAGGAGCGGGAGGATCTGACAGTGAAGATGCTGCCCCGGCAAGGAAAAACCGGCGGCGGAACAACAGGAAGAGGAAACGCAAAGAGGTGCTAGTTGTTGAGCAGTCCGGCAACGGTGGTGGCGCCAAGGAAGCCAAAGCTGGTGACTCCGGCAAGGAGGTTGCCACGGAGGTGGCGGTCGCCGAAAGCAGGACGGCACCAACAAGCAGTATTGCAAGATCCACCGCCCAAGGGCCATGATCTCCAGAGCTGCAGAAAAGTCGAGCAGCTTGTTGAGCAACATAAAGCTGAATACGAGCGGCACGACAAGGAGAAGGCCCAGGAAGGTGCTGGGGGATCCGGCAAGAAACGTCCCGGCCGAGGAGGACGCCGCGGCAAGGCCAAGCAGCGGCAAGGAGACAGACCTCCTCGCGGCCGCGACAAGGATGAAGATGACGACGACGATGAAGACATGGATGATGAGGAGACTGATGAGCAGGAGTTCCAGAAAGCCACAGAGGTCCTGTGCGTTGACAGTGGTGCTTCTCTGCATACCTCGCACCGTCAGCTCAAGCAGTGGGTGCGGGAAGTTAATGCAGCAGAACCACCCGTCGATTCACGCAAGCCTATGAAATGGTCCAGCACGCCTATCATCTTTGATATTGAGGACCACCCTGATCGCATAACTGCGGTCGGGTGCTTGCCGATGTTGGTTTCACCAACAATCCACAACCTCAAGGTCACTAAGATGCTAGTTGACGGCGGGGCCGGCTTGAACCTGATCTCCTCCGCGGTGCTCCAGAAACTCCAGATCCCTGACAGCGAGCTCGAAGAGACCGGTACATTTCAAGGAATCAACCCGGGAAGAAGCAAGCCGAAGGGAAAGATCACGTTGCCGGTAACATTTGGCAGCGAGCTGAACTTCAGGACTGAGAGGGTCACGTTTGATGTTGCTGACTTTCCATTACCTTACAATGGAATCCTTGGCCGTCTGGCACTCGCCAAGTTCATGGCAGACTCTCACTATGCGTACAACGTACTGAAAATGCCAGGCCCGATAAGTTTCATCTCTGTCCCTGGCGACAAGAAGGATGCTCTTATCTGTGCCGACAAGATCTACCGGGAAGCAGCAGCCGCAGCAGAACGCAAGGCACTTGCCGCTGAAGCTCCCGGGGGGAAGAAGAAGACCAAGTCCAGCAAGAGCTCTGATGCCCACTCCGGCAAGCGCACCTCTTCGGAGTGCTGCGCTACCGTCGAGGACGCACCATCGAGCTCCACCGACAAGTGTAAGAAATCAATGGCAGATCCACCTGAGACCAAGAAGGTGTCCGCCAAGGAGGACGGCACTGGTGGTACCTTCACCATCAGCGCCACTCTTGACCCCAAATAGGAAAGCGCGCTCATTGCTTTCCTGCGGGCGAATGTCGACGTGTTTGCGTGGCAACCGTCTGATATCCCCGGTGTTCCCAGGAAAGTAATTGAGCACCACCTTGCCGTCTGTCCTCATGTGTGGCCCGTCAAGCAGAAAGTCAGGAAACAGGCAGTGGAGCGCCAAGAATTCATCGCAGAAGAAATCAAGAAGTTGGAAGCAGCAGGCCTTGTCAGAGGAGTGCTCCATCCCACGTGGTTGGCCAATCCCGTTGTCGTGCGCAAGGCTAACGGGGAATGGAGGCTTTGTATTGACTTCACTGATGTTAATAAAGCTTGTCCCAAAGACCCATTTCCCTTGCCGCGCATTGACCAGATTGTTGACTCCACAGCCGGATGTGATTTGCTTTCATTTCTTGATGCATACTCAGGATACCATCAGATCTTCATGGCAGAAGAGGATGAAGAGAAAACCGCATTTATCACCCCGTGTGGCACGTATTGCTTCATACGGATGCCTTTCGGTTTGAAGAATGCTGGTTCAACATTCGCAAGGGTAGTCCACCACGCTTTTGAGCCGTAGATGCACAGAAATGTGGAAGCCTACATGGATGACATAGTGGTCAAAAGCAAGAACAGGGCGACCCTGATTCAAGATTTAGACGAGACATTTGCAAATCTGCGCAAGATCAACCTCAAGCTTAACCCCGAGAAGTGCGTGTTTGGAGTCCCTTCCGGCAAGCTTCTCGGGTTCTTCGTGTCTCAGCGGGGAATTGAAGCCAATCCTGACAAGATCAAGGCCATTGAGCAGATCGAAGCACCAAAGCGCGTCAAGGATGTACGAAGGCTTGCCGGTTGCGTGGCTGCTCTCAGCAGGTTTATCTCTATATCTGCTGAGCGCGCCCTGCCATTTTTCAAAATTTTGAAAAAGGCAGGTCCAATAAAATGGACTCCGAAGGCGGAGGCTGCGCTGCAGGACTTGAAGAGATACCTGTCCTCCACTCCAACACTTGTCGCACCTAAGCCGCAAGAGAAGTTGCTGCTGTATATAGCGGCAACCAATCAAGTGGTTAGTGCTGCGTTAGTGGCGGAGAGGGAGGCAGATGATGAGCCAGCAACCACGGCAGATGCATCCAGCAACAAGCAGGGGGCTTCGCCGACAAGCTCTGGTCCCGACAGAGATGGATCTGCGCAGGAGCATGATAAGATGCAGAAGAGAATGGTGCAGCGTCCAGTTTACTTTGTCAGTTCCCTTCTACAGGGGGCTAGATCAAGGTACTCTAGTGTGCAGAAGTTGCTTTTCGGCCTCCTCATGGCCTCGAGAAAGCTGCGCCATTACTTCCAAGCACATGAGATCACAGTCGTCACTCGTTTTCCGCTGAAGAGGATACTGCAAAATCCAGAAGCGATAGGCAGGATTGTCGAGTGGGTGCTGGAACTGTCAAGCTTTGGCCTCAAGTTTGAGAGCACTTCAACTATCCAAAGCAGGGCATTGGTAGAGTTCATAGCAGAATGGACGCCAACACCAGATGAAGAAATTCCAGAGACGAGCATCCCCGTCAAAGAGGCAAGCAAAGAGTGGCTGATGTACTTTGATGGTGCCTTCTCACTGCAAGGCGCCGGTGCAGGCGTGCTGCTTGTCGCGCCCACCAGAGAGCACCTCAAGTACGTAGTCCAGATGCACTTTCCCAAGGAGCAAGCAACCAACAACACTGCAGAGTATGAAGGATTGCTTGCCGGTCTCAGAATCGCAGCAGACCTGGGGATCAAGAAGCTCATTGTCAGGGGTGACTCACAGCTTGTCGTCCACCAAGTGAACAAGAACTACCAGAGTCCATTGATGGAAGCATATGTCGATGAAGTGAGGAAGCTAGAAGAGCACTTTGACGGCCTACAGATGGAGCATATCCCAAGAGCTCAGAATGACATTGCTGATGGCCTGTCAAAGTGCACTGCACTAAAGTTACCTGTGGAACCAGGGATCTTTGTGCTTAAGTTGACTCAACCATCCGTAACACCATCAACTGGACAAAGCAAGAAGAGGAAGTTGGTTTCTGGTGACTACTTTCCGGCAGAGCTCCCCGAAGCCGCCGCCAAGAAAGTCCCCAAGATCAACACCAAGGATGCTGAGGGGCAGTCTGCTCCGGCAAGCCTTATAGTTTGTTCCGTTGAAGCAGACGCTCCCGACAAGTTTTGCTCCAGCAAGCTTGCCGGGGAACATCAAGCTCCGGCAGGGCCGCAAGTCCTTGCCGTAGAAGCGGATGTTCCCGCAGCAGCAGATGTGCCTTTAGTCCTTGTTGTCGAGCCACAAGCTCCAGCATGGGCACAACAGATTGTCCATTTCCTTCAGACAGGAAAACTTCCCGAAGAGCAAGAAGAAGCGGAAAAAGTAGCCCGGCAGTCAAGTATGTACCAGTTTGTCGATAGCATACTGTACAGAAGAAGACTCAACGGTGTGAAATTGAAGTGTATTTGCCGGGAAGATGGACAAAAGCTGTTGGCAGAGATACATGGAGGCATATGTGGCCACCACATTGGCGCAAGAGTACTTGCCGGCAAAGCTTTCTGGCAAGGTTTCTTTTGGCCGACAGCCCTCCAGGATGCAACTGCACAAGTAACCAAGTGTAAAGCGTGCCAGTTCCACTCCAAACAGATAAACTAGCCAGCTCAAGCTCTCCAGACGATCCCTTTATCCTGGCCATTTTTGGTCTGGGGGCTCGATATCCTCGGCCCTTTCCCCCGAGCTGTCGGGGGCTTTGAGTACTTGTACGTCGCAATCGACAAGTTCGCAAAGTGGCCGGAAGTGCAGCCAGTGAGGAAGGTGACAGCACAGTCAGCAGTCAAGTTCTTCAGGTCAATTGTTTGCCGTTTCGGGATCCCTAACAGGATCATCACCGACAACGGCATGCAATTCACGAGCCGCACCTTCATGCAGTATGTCCAAGACCTTGGCGCCAAGGTCTGCTTCGCTTCTGTTGCTCATCCGAGAAGCAACGGTCAAGCAGAGAGGGCAAATGCTGAAGTACTGCGCGGACTCAAGACCAGAACTTTCGGCAGGCTGCGCAAGTGCAGAAAAAACTGGATCGAGGAGCTGCCAGTGGTTCTTTGGTCGATCAGAAGGATGCCAAATCGAGCCATTGGCTAGACGCCTTTCGCTCTAGTCTATGGAGCAGAGGCAGTTCTCCCCACGGAACTCGTATACGGATCGCCTCGAGTGTTCGCTTATGATGAGCTTGAGCAAGAACAGCTGCGACAAGACGACGCGCTGCTCCTTGAGGAAGATCGTCTTCAGGCTGCTGTACGAGCTGCTCGATACCAGCAAGCTTTGCGCCGCTACCATAGCTGCAAAGTTAAGGCCAGAAGCTTCGAGGAAGACGACCTTGTTCTTCAGCGCGTTCAGTCCGCCAAGAATTCCAACAAGTTGACGCCGAAGTGGGAAGGCCCTTATCGGGTGAAACGAGTCACAAGGCCCGGTGCTGTCCGCCTTGAGACCGAAGATGGCATTCCGGTGAGCAACTCCTGGAACATAGAACATCTTCGTAAGTTTTTCCCGTAGGGCGCGGTTGCCGGAACCCGTTCCGGCAACCACCTTTTGTACAAGTCTTGCCGCTGTTGCATGTAATCCTTTGTACAAAGCCGGGCGCAGATCCCGTGCATAAGTAAAACCCCATGTGCTCCGCACAACTTGTCCATTTCATGCATTAGTTTCTTTATTGCATGCGTTATCTGACACTTTGTGCAGCACCTACATCCGGTAAGCAATAACGAGCCGAAGGGCGCCATATCATTATTTTCTCTTCTTTCTTCTTTTCAACAAAGGAAAAGAAGGTTCCCTCGCACACAAGTTTGCCGGGGGGAAGGAGAAGATTGTGGTATGGACCAGGCGTTGTTCAAGAAAAGTTTTGCCTTGCCAGGAAGCAAACGACAGAAAAGCTAAGTTGCCAAAGTTTGAGCAATCAGTTTTTAAATTTTTGAGTTATCTTCCTCGAACGACCCTGCTTTGTATGGAAAATCTGTGCGCGGAGGAACCAACTCGTGGCTAGTTGCGCCCTTACTTTGTTTCGAGTCCGCTCAACAACTTAAGTGTGCTGCATCTAGTCGCGACAAGGTTTCTTGTCGGAAGCAGCGCCGCCAGCAGGCTGCTGACGTTCCGCACCCAGCGCTCGCGGCTCGGGTGCCTGCGCCGACAAGTTCCCTAGAAGCGTAGGGTAAAACCATACAAAGGAAGGAATCTAGTAGAGGAAATAACATAGCAATTGATAACAGAAATAAAGTTATATTACAAGATAACTTGTCGCAGCTCTAACAGACTGTTTTCGTAACATGATTAGCAGCGACAAGGGAAAAGAAGAAATGGGCGGCCTAGTCTACGCGATCGCCCTCAACCCTCTTGATCTCGCTCACCTTGTCCACAATGGGTGCGACAAGGGCCTTGAGTGCGTCCCGATCGGCGTCTGGCGGCAAGGATTTGAGGATGTTGGTGAAGCTGAGGCCTGGATTGCGGAAGGCCACCTTCATCAGCACCTTCTGGAGAACCCCGGCGCAGATTTTGCACGACTCGTCGGCCAGCTGCTTTGGGATCCTCTTCCGGAGCTGCTGGAGTGCCGTCGCCACGCCCTTGAAGAACAGGCTGAGCTTGGCGCTGGGTTGGAGATTCTCGTCGAAGGGATACCCAAAGTCCTCCATCCCCAGCTGCGCCAGCTCCTTGTCGATGACTGCGGCAATATTCACCAGACCCTCGGTCCAGTGCTCCACAGTATCTCTGAATGAGTTCTGGGTAACTGCGATGCTCTCCAGCAGCGCCTTGTCAGCCTTGACCTTCTCCGACAAGGTCTTCTCCCGCTCCTTGGCGGCGTCCAGCGTCTGCGTCAGCGTGGCCAGCTTCAACTCCAGGTCTGCATTGGAATCCTTGGCGGCGCTGAGCTCCTTGCCCCTCTCAGCGAGAAGACCTGGCAGCTCACCGTGGGCGGCAGCATCCTTCTCACGCTCACGCTTGAGCGCGGCAAGCTCCTCGCCGCTCTTCCCGATGTTGGCCTCCAGCTGCGCCACCTTCTCCTCCAGCTCTTTCTTGGCGGCCTCTGCGATTGCAGCAGCGTCCTTTGCTTCCTTGAGCGCCCCGCCAAGTGCTCGCTCTCGCTCGGCGAGCTCCTCCTCGTAGCTATCGAGGTTGGCCTTCCGCTGCACCAATTCGCCTTCTCGCGCGAACTGCTTCTCGGCGGCCAGCCTTTGTTCCTCCTCAGCTTCGGCCTTCTCAAGAAGGAAGGCCGTGCGCTCCTCGGCGAGTCGCTGCCGCTCCTGTGCTAGGGACCGGAGAGCTTCTTGATTGTGGCCCCGGAGCTCCTCTGCGCGCTTCTCCATGTCAACTCCCGCCTTCGCGAAAAGCGCTTCCCGGGAAGCCAGCTTGGCTTGCCGTGCGCGATAGAGTGACAGCAGCTTCCGCAGCAGCTGCTCCTCCTCAGGCTCGCCACTGCTGCTGCTGGGCGCGTCGACCAACAACAGTCCAGCGGAGGCGAGCACTTCCTCATCGAAAGTTTCCCCCTCGACCGGCGCCCTGGAGCTCGACGCCCAGGGTAGCTTGATGAAGATATCGTTGCCGACCTTCAAGTAGGCGCCGGGCTAGGGCTCCTCGGAGCCCGGCCCCGCAGCAGCGGCAGAGGGATCGGCGGTCGGCGCAGCGCCTGGCGCTCCTGCGGCCTCAGGGTCGTCAGTGCGATCGCCCGACCCCTCGCCGGCTTCTGCGGCAGCCTTGGCGGCCTCCTCGCCGGCGGTCTCATCAGCACCGGCCCCTTCCTCGCTGGCGCCCTCTGTCTCCATTGGCTCAGCAGCAGATGGGTCTGAAGAACGAAGAAGGGAGAAAAATCAATCAAAAATCCAAGAGATGAAAGTCAGAAGAAGAAGAACCCAAGGGAAAGTTTTTGGACAAGTGAATTACCTGTGCCAAGATCTGCAGTTGCGGTTTCGGCCGCCGCAGGATCGACGGTGCTGCCCCTTGCCGGAGAGCGATCCCTTACCGGGAACTCCTCCCTTGGCGGCGTAGTCGAAGCAGATGGCACTTCGGGACCAGCTTCCGGGCGCTCCTGATATGGCTGCTCTGCTCCTACACAAATCAACAAGCAAGATATCAACAAAGGAAAAAGCACTCATGCGCGCCTGACAGCAGAAAGCTAACTATGAACTTACGCTGGGGGCTGCGCTGGGGGCTACTTTGAGGAGTGGTTGCCGGGTCCGTCAAGGTGGTCTCGGACCCACCCCCTGCTGACACGGTGGGGTCATCTTCGATGACAATCACCGCGGCCTTGGCCCTCTTCGCCGCTCTCTGGGCCAGCGTCCTGAAAAGAAAGGAGTCCAGATTGAAGCAAGTCAGATACAAGATAAAAACAGCAAGATTGAAGAACTACAAGAGCACCAAAGAAACTTACTCTTCTTCCTCCTCGTCGGAGCTGAGCACGGAAAGATCGAAGTCCGGCTCCCCTCCGGTGCGGCAAAGCGGAGGAGTAGGATCCCTTGCCCGCTTGGCGGGGGCGGTGGCGGTGGCCCGGGAAGATCCCGCTCCAATTGCCGCTGCTGCGTGAGGCGCTCCCGCGGCAACATTGCTTGCCGCAGTAGAGCGTGTCGCACGGCTCGGCGGCTTTTGACCCGGCTGCCGCCCCGCTACGTCCGCGGCCCTGCGAAGGCGCCTTCTTGGCGGGGCCAGGGGCTCCGCCTGCAGCAAGCTTTCTGAAGGCTCGGGCTCTTCCTCGCCGGCCTCGCTCGGCTCAGCTTCAGAGCCGGCAGTCTCTTCCTCGCCAATAAACTCAGTGAGCTCGGCGAGGTTTGCCGCCTCTGCCGCCTCTGCCTCCTCCACAGTGAACCCAAACGCGCCCGCGGCGGCTGCGGCCTCAACCTCTTCCGCCCTAGTGGCGATGCGCTGCAGCTCCTCGTCGGTGGTGTCAGGGGTGAGGCTCTTCTGCTCGTCAGCACGGACCGGCACTTCTTCCAAGTTGTCGAAGAACGCTTGTACGACGTCATCCGCAGGCTCTTGCCAAGTTGGAACGATTCTGTGTGAATCGCACAACGGCATCATGGCGCGGATCCGGTCAAGCGAAGAATTATTGCACAATGGAACGGCGCCCCTCGCCAGCGTGAATGGGTGCTGGGGATCACGTTTGAACAACTCCAGGAGCATTGCATCCAGCTCCAAGACGGTGAAGTTGTAGTTGAGGCCCGGCCGCAGCCTCATGATGTCCGCCGAGTTCTTGAATTCCCAGGCGGGCCTCCCCCTCTCCTGCAGGGGGGCGATGCGGCGGCGGAGGAAATCTGCGCCTACAGCGCCTACAGTGAGCCGGGAAGCCTGAGGCGAAGGATCCTAGTAATGGCGATCTTCAGCCTCTCGTCTTCCGGGGCCACGTTGCTCCAGTCATTGCCGCGCACTATTGGAGCTTGGTGCACGGCGGTGAAGGGCTGCGGATTCTCCTCGACGATCCAGCACCACTCCGCTCTCCACTCCTCCCACTTGCTGCGGAGCTCACCCTCCAAGTACGCCTCCTTCTTGCCGACTCTCGAGATCCAGGCGATCCCTCCGGCAAGCGGCTCTCCTCTCTCTACCCGAGGTATGAAGAAGTGGCGGAAAAGGGCAACATTGGGGTGGACTCCGACAAAGTTTTCGCACAAATGTGCGAAAACTGCCATGGTCAGAATGGTGTTGGGGTGAAATTAAGGAGGCGGAAGCCGTAGGTGTTCATGATATCGCAGAAGAACTCCGAGAAGGGCGGGCAGAGCCTGCAATAGAAGAACAGCGCGAAGAATGGGTACCCGTTTGGAGCCAGTTCCGAAGCAGCGGTCGGGAGTACCCTCGTGCGCGGATGCGCCCGTGTCTCCGTCGCCCAAAAGAGGTAGAAGTACTCCCTTAGCTCCTTCACGCCGAGATGGGGGGAGAAGATCGCCCGCTCCTTCCGTAGTGCCGCGAGCTGCTGCGCCTCGGCCGACTTCACGCCCTTTCCCTTGTCGGCTTTCGGAGCCATGGCAGAGGTGGTGGGGGAGGTCGACGGTGTTGGTGATGCTGGTGGCAATGGGGGGCGGAGCGCTGCTCTCTCGGCTTCGAGAAGAAGGGGGGGAGCGGCGGAGGTTCATGAAGATGGAGTAGTAGCAACCAGCAAGGGGGAACGAACTGCCCCTGTTTCCTCTGCTTATAAAGAGGGAAGGGGCGGACGTTTCGCCCTTCCGAATAAAGAACCACCCACGATCTCTCCCACGATGCCGCATTCAACGCGTGCCGTTAGGGGAGAGCGCGGTGGATACGGAGCGAAATTCGGAGTGGCCCAGTCCGCGTGTGCCCGTGCCCTGTCTTGGGCCTGGCCCAACAGCGCTCGACGCCGTGTCTGGCTCAGGCCCGGGGGCTCCTGTCGGTGTACTAGAATAGGGGTACCCTAGTACCCCGAACTTGTGCACGGGCAGTTGCAGCACCCCGCGGCAAGGCTTGCCGGGCGAACGCCAAGATCCTCCGTGGTTCCCTTGGAGCCATTCGAGAACAAAGTATTTAAGCTCAGGAGACAAGGCCCCAGCAAGAGGAGCTTGCTGGGAAGGCCAACCAAGGCACTCCAAGGAACTTGCCGCGACGCGCCACGCGCTCCGGCAAGGCAACTAGGCCCCTGCAAGAGGAGCTTGCCGGGAAGGCCAACCAAGGCACTCCAAGGAACTTGCCGCGACGCACCACGCGCTCCGGCAAGGCAACAAGGCCCCGGCAAGAGGAGCTTGCCGGGAAGACCAACCAAGGTACCTCGAGGCCCGGTGAGCGACAAGCTTCCAGACCCGACAAGATAACAATAGCGGCAAGGCGCTTGCCGCAGCAGGCGGCCACTCTGTGCCCACGCTCCAGCGCATCCACCAACGTGTCGCTCTGGGGGCCTCTCCAGGCGCGCGTGGCGGGAGGCTGTGCAGCCAGCGGTGCGCAGTGGCATGCGAAGCTGACAAGACCGCCATCGTGGCAAACGGTGGCGCCCCTAACGGTCCTTTTCTGCACTATTTGGGCGACTCAGACGGGCATTTAATGCCCTTGTCCCCTGCCGTCAGGGTTAGGTAGGGTGCACTGTACAAGTAACGGTACCAACCACCTCGCTTTTTACATTTGTACCCTTCTCTGCGTTGCCACCTGTCGGTGACCCCTTTAGCGTATAAAAGGAGGCCCATGCGCAACGTAGAGGGGGTTCGGGGAGGTTCGGAGGGTTCGGTTGGACTGGTTCGGGAGGTTCGGAGGTTCGACTCATTCGTAACCCAGAAAAACACTATGCTCTCTCTCTCTGGAGCAAGAACACGAGATAATCAAACAAGCAGCAGTAGGAGTGTTATCTCTCCGGAGAGCTCCGAAGCTGGGTAAACTGCTCGTGTGCTTCGCCTCGATCTGCTCTTCGTGTGATCTCCGCCCCCCGCCGAACCGAAAGGGGCCCGGTCCGCCGGCCCCATAGGTGTTCGTGGATCAGTTTCCCCCGACAAAGATAGTCTGGATGTCTTAAGGCACTAGATACCAGTCCACAATTATAGAATGGGCTAAGTTGATCAATGCCCCAGAAGAGAGTGAAGATGACTTGGATGTCTATGCCAGCAAGAAGAAGGATCACAACACCATGGCACACATGTACAAGGAGATCCTAGATGCTGCTCTTTAGACACACAAGTTTGGATCTATACATTACCTTCTATGAGGCTTGCCAACTATCAACTGGATCCTCAGGCACACTCTCTTGCCAAAGTCAGGAGATTACAAGATGATCAGAGGCCATGCAATTAACTTGCTTCACATCTTTGATGTCCCACAGAAGTTCAAAGTCATGAGCCTAATAGTGGAAACTATAAAGAGGACAGCTGCAGATCAGAAGAGGAGTTGTGGATATGCCCCACAGATCCAGGAGTTGATTAACTCCAAGATGGGCACTGGCACATACTTGTTGGACAAGGAGCACCTGCCCATCTATCCAGACTTTGAGGACAACCAAGTGGTTATGAATGAGGATGAACCATCTTCTGTGCACGTTCAAGCAAAGAGGGAGAAGGCAAAGGCTGAGAAAGCTGCAAAGATGCCAACCATGGAAGAGCCATCTCAGTATCTTCTAAAGAGCAAGCAAGATCAGCTCGGCTACTTGATTGCATCCACTCTAAGGATTGAGAAAGGGCTGGCCACCCTGACTCAAAACCAGGAGAGCTTGGAAAGGATCATGGAGCAGAAGTTCTATGACATGGATGTGAAGGTAACTGAGATCCAGCCTATTGTGGGGCAACTTCAGGATGATATGCAGGAGAGGAAGGGCAAGACAACCACTGATGCTTTTGCTAGAGTGCCTAGAGGACAAAGATCCACTGCAGTGCCTGTTCCAGACACCAGAGCAACTTCATCTCCACCAGCTCCAGCACCTACTCCATCAGCTCCATCTACATGGACTGAAGCCTTCGTTCTTGGAGTTATCTGGACACCACCACCTGAAGACCAAGCCTGAGAGATGATTTAGTGCTATGCATTTTCTAGGAACTTTTTGGTAACTTGTTGCCAAAGGGGGAGAAAATTGTATAGATCATAGGCTTCGAGAGAGAGCGTTGCTTTTTTATTCTCTCTTGCTTTGGTGGTTGAACTTTATTTTCTTTGCTTTATTGAGATACTTTCTGTCTGTGTGTTACTTGGATGATCATGTGTGTTTGATCATATGCAACATTAATGCTTGTTGCATGACATTATCATTTTATCCCTATGTGATCATTCACTTTGCTTGGTGATGAGTGCATGTATTTAATTATTATCATTTTGAGCGCTCCACCAAGATGTATGTGACATGGAAGAGTAACCCATGAGCCTAATTCTCTATGCATTTGCAGTCCAAAGCAAATCATAAACTATGCACAAATTTAGGGGGAGCTCTTGCTTTTCACATACTTCTCAAAGCGACAATGCTTTTCACTCTTATTATCATTTGTTGAAGCTTTGATCTATATGTTGTCATCAATTACCAAAAAGGGGGGATTGAAAGTGCAACTATCCCTAGGTGGTTTTGGTAATTCCTAACAACATATAGCTCACTGAGCTAATGCTATTCCAAGATTAATATTTCAGGAAAAGCTCAATGAATGGCATGGCATGGATGAGGAAAGTGGACCCCTCAAAATACTAAGGACAAAAAGATTGGCTCAAGCTCAAAGTTCAAGACTCTACATTTTATATTTTAGTGATCCAAGATCACATTGAGTCTATTGGAAAAGCCAATACTATCAAGGAGGGATGAGGTGTTGCTTGATGAGGTTCTTGCTTCATAGTGCTTAGTGATATGCTCCAAAACCCTCAACTACCTTCCCACATCCACATATGACCTAAACCAAAAGTCAAACTCAGCCCCACCGATTCTTTCTATCCGGTGCCACCGAGTTTAGATGTCATAGCCACTGCCACAAACCCTAGGCAAATCAGTCTCACCGATAGGGATCTCGGTCACACCGAGATGGGGTTGTAATCTCTCTGATTCCCTTGGTAACGTTTCGGTCCTACCGAGATGAGCGATCGGTCCTACTGAGATTGCAATGTAAACTCTTTGTTTCCCTTTTGTAACATTTCGGTCCCACCGAAATGAGCAAATCGGTCCCACCGAGTTTACCGGACCAACTCTCTGGTTAGCTTATTACCAAAATCGGTCCCACCGAGTTTGTGTAATCGGTCACACCGAGATTACGTTATGCCCTAACCCTAACCATATCGGTCCTACCGAGTTGCATCTTAGTCCCACCGAAAATCCTAACGGTCACTAGGTTTGCTAAATCGGTCCGACCGAGTTTCTTAATTCGGTCTCACCAAGATTGGTAAATTGTGTGTAACGGTTAGTTTTTGTGTGGAGGCTATATATACCCCTCCACCCATTCTTCATTCGTGGAGAGAGCCATCAGAACATACCTACACTTCCAATACATATTTTCTGAGAGAGAACCACCTACTCATGTGTTGAGGCCAAGATATTCCATTCCCACCATATGAATCTTGATCTCTAGCCTCCCCCAAGTTTCTTTCCACTCAAATCTTCTTTCCACCAAATCCATATCCTGTGAGAGAGAGTTGAGTGTTGGGGAGACTATCATTTTAAGCACAAGAGCAAGGAGTTCATCATCAACACACCATTTGTTACTTCTTGGAGAGTGGTGTCTCCTAGATTGGCTAGGTGTCACTTGGGAGCCTCCGACAAGATTGTGGAGTTGAACCTAGGAGTTTGTAAGGGCAAGGAGATCGCCTACTTCATGAAGATCTACCGCAAGTGAGGCAATTCTGTCACATCCTAGTTAGCCATGCATTAGAGTGTTGCATCATGTTTACTCTTTCATCAGAAACTTGAAATGGGGATCTGTGAAACCCTCAGAATCATTTTGAAAATGACCCAAATAAAAATTTCTCCAAAAGGATCCAAGAAAATGCTCATGTTGCTCTCTGAAAATATTGGACAGAGATAAAAATCAAACCAATATTTTTAGTGGCTCATGGACATTTATTTTGGGCATTTGGAATTAATGCATAAATATTTGCATTGGAAATATATTAATTATATATATTAATATATGCCCAAATATTATGCCATTTATAAAAGAGCTCTGGAATAATATATATAGCTCCTATAAAAATTGGCATAAGTTAAATAAATGATTTATTATATTTTTTTAAATCAAAACAAATGTCAGAAATTAGAAAACAGAAAAATATATAACAGGAGGAGCTTACCTGGGCTCCTCCACTGTGCGGCCCAGCCAGCTGGCCGGCCCAGCCCACCACTGCAGCCCTCCGTCGTCTTCCTCCCCTCGCCCCGAAGCTGCTGCGTGCTCGCACGCGCACGGCCGCGCGGCCACCTCCTGCTTGCCGACGAGCTCCTGGCCGCGTGGACGACTCCCGCAGGCCGTCCCGATCCCCCCTGCTCTCTCTCACTCTCTCCCGGCTCTTCCCTCCTCTTCCTCGCTCTCTCTCTCACACGGCCGAACACCACCGTCGCTGCCGTTCGCCGTAGCAGCCATCTCCGGCCACCCCTCGCTCCCCCGACTAGCTCAGAAGCTCCGCCACGACCCCCTCTTCCTCCCCACCGCTCCACAGCTCCCCGGAAGCCCTGCATCGCCGCCACATCGCCGTTCCCCTCTTCGGGCTCCGACCATCGTCGCCGTCGAATTCGTCGTCTCCGGCGCGTCCCCGAGCCCGCTTCGACGCCCACTGCAACCGCGGTGAGCTACGCCACCGTTTCCCCCTCTCCTCCCCCTCGTTCCCCCACCGTAGCCTCCTCCCCACCACGGCCGAACCTCCGCCGTCGCCGAGCTCGCCGTCGACGCACTCCGGTGACCATTTGGTCACCCCGGCGAGTCCAACGAGTTCGCAAGACCCCGTAGAGCATCCCTAGCGCCTCGCTTCGCTCGACTTCGAGCTCCAACCCTGTTCCCGTGCACGACCGAACCCCGGCGGCCGCAGCCGAGCTCGCCGCCGTCAACTCCGGCCACCCCGACCCCAACGGACTCCGCCAAGAGCTGCGATTTGTCCTCAGCTCCACTCTGGTGGTCTCCGCGGCCCCTTTGGTGGCCGAAATGGCCAAAACCACTCCCGCCGCCGCGTCTGGCTCGCCGGCGGCTAAACGCCGGCGTCGCTGGCTTTGACTTTGACCCGGGTGGGCCCTGGTTGACTCCCCTGAGTCAATGACAGGTGGGGCCCAGCCCTGCTAATTATACAGGATTAGTTTTAATTAAATCTTAATTAAAATAATCACCCTGACATGCGGGACCCACTGTCAGGTTTGACCCAGACCTGTCCAGTTGACCACTGACGTCACACTGACGTCAGGCTGACGCAGTAATTGATTTTCTGGATTTAAACTAAATCAGGAAATTCCAGAATATTATTTAAACTTCAAAAATTCATAACTTTTATTCTGTAACTCCAAATTGGACAAATTATATATGAAAAATGATCAGAAAAATCCAATCTATCCATCTGTACTATTTTCATGCATGATCAAACAAGTTAAATTGATGTTTTAAGCAGAACAAGGAAAAGCACTTTAAAAGGCCATGTTTGGAGTTTGAAATTTGAATCTTTGATTCAAATTTGTTCAAACCCTTCTGGTTTTAGTTGCATTAGCCCAACACACTCATATTGCCATGTCTCATGCATGCATCATATTGTTGCACATTGTTTGGTGATGCTTGTGTATCGATGTCCTTTGCGACAGGTTCTGCCTCCGAGGAGTACCGGGATTATCCTAACGAAGAACCATATCAGTGCATCGAACCATCAGGCAAGCAACCAACCATTTGATCATATCGATACAATCCCATGTTCTTGCTCCTGCTCTCTTTTACTGCATTAAGACAACGCGATTCAAACTGCTGTGTGCTATGGTAGTTGAACCCATTTCCTCTGCATGACCTGTCATTGCCACAGTAACTAGATGAAACCCACTAGCATGTGTAGGAGTTGATTGAGCCATATGTATGTGTTGTTCCTACCTTGCTATGCCTGCTATGCTTAGAGTCGTGTCAGGTCTGGTTCATCTGGGTGATGGGCTAGAGTGAAATGATTACGTCGGTAATGAGAGTGGTGTGGTGAACACGATTTGGTAAAGGTATCGATGAGAGGCCATGTAGGAGTACATGGTGGGTTGTTTCATTGAAGCCGACCTTAAGCACTGAGATCTGTATGTGTGATTTAAGAATCAGCTACTACCATGCATTGGGCCCGAAACCAATGGACCCTCTCGACTTCTTATTCACCCTAGTTCTCCGTCCAGGAGTTGCAAGTAGTTTATGGTGTTTGTAGCCTACTGGAGGCCGTGGACAGCGCTGACCGTAGGGGTGGGCTGTGATGCGGTAGGTACGTGGCACGGTGTACCGAATACCCGTTAGGTATCTCGGGAACCCTGTTCACATCGTTCGGGGCCGTATGGGAAACCTCGGCCGGACTCCCTGCGGATGGAACCTGAATAGGCGATAAACCTGGACCGGAGGCTTAGGTGATTAGGTAGGTCGTGGCCGACACCCACGTTGGGCTTCCGCTTGAAGGTGGCCGAGTACATGTCGTGTAAGCGACAGTAAGTGGTGAGAGCGTGTATGAAGAAGTACACCCCTGCAGGGTTTAACATGATCTATTCGAATAGCCGCGTCCGCGGTAAAGGACTACTTGGTTACCTATACAGTTCATAGACAAGTAAATGGAAACTACTAAAAGCCTCAAGATAAGTGTGAGTCCCGAGGATGGCTCTTCCGTAGGAAGACGGAGGTGGATCCTCGGTAGTGTATTGAAGTGGTGAGTAGTGGACTCGTGTGCGCAAAACCATTTCAAGTTGGAGTATCGTAGGATAGCCTAGCCAAGAGTCAAAGCTGGCTTGCTGCAATAACTCCACCAACCCTTCTTGATACTATGCATGTATGTAGAATCTGATGTAAGTCTTGCTGAGTACCTTTGTACTCATGTTGCTATAATCTACATTTTTACAGAAGACGCTGCAACCCCTTCTGATGGGTTCTATGTAGACGTTGACATCAACGAGTAGGCTAAAGACCCAGGTGGTGACCCTGAGCTTGTGAAGGACCACGTAGTATAGCTAGGCTTTCCAAGCCTCTTTTATTTTACTAGTTGTCTGTACTCAGACAAGTTACTTCCGCTGTTGGCTTGTATGACTGTATGACTTGTATGTTGGGTCGTGAGACCCGTACCTTTGTGTATGTTATGTATGGCTCCCTGAGCCTTAAATAAAGTACTTGTGTCATAGAGTCATGTTGTGATGCTTCGTTGTATTTGCACATATCGAGCATATTGTGTGTATGATTGAAATGCTTGGTATGTGTGGGATCTGACTATCTAGTTGTTTATCTTTAGTAGCCTCTCTTACCGGGAAATGTCTCCTAGTGTTACCACTGAGCCATGGTAGCTTGCTACTGCTCTGGAACACTTAGGCTGGCCGGCATGTGTCCTTCTTCGTTCCTGTGTCTGTCCCTTCGGGGAAATGTCACGCTTTGAGTACCGGAGTCCTGCTAGCCCAGCGCTACAGCCCGGACCCACTTGCTGATGACCGACACGTTCGAAGCTGGGTCATGGATGCCTGTCCCTGTAAGTCTGTGCCACTTTGGGTTTACGACTAGTCATGTCAGCCCGGGCTCTTTATCATATGGATGCTAGCGACACTATCATATACGTGAGCCAAAAGGCGCAAACGGTCCCGGGAAAAGGTAAGTCGACACCCGTGGGGATACCGTGCGTGAGGCCGCAAAGTGATATGAGGTGTTACCAGCTAGATCGATGTGACATCGAGTCGGGGTCCTGACAGCGTTGGCATCAGAGCCGGACTGCCTGTAGGTTCTCCAAGCCAAACTGGTCGATGTTGAGTCTAGAAATTCTTTAGTTATATGTAGGGGAATTGTTTGTGGGTTGGAACGTAAGGCTCTTTTTACTCCTTATACCTTATGACTTTCTGATCTGAGTCAGTCCATTCTTCCACCGGGGGTTAAGGAATTAGGATCTATTCTCTCTGTCAGGATCACGTGTTACTAATCAGTAGTACCTTATAAGTTTGATGGTTACAAGCCTAGTTCAGTTCTACTACCACATTATGTTGCCAGAATGGTTTCAGAACTTTGATATGGTGATGTTGAGTGTGTACGAAATCCTTTGTCAAATGTCTCAAAATCCTTTTTGAGCATTTAGAGCTGTTATGCTGCCGAAATTTTGCTAGAAATTCTAATGCCTTTGCATTATGATTGTGCTTTCAGATGGCCACTCGCGACCTCAATCAAGTGGTTCGCCTGACTCGATGTCTAGATGTACCCGGCCATACTGCTAAGTTGGTCAGGGTAATGACTGAGGCTGGATACCGCTGGTATCCCGAGTACACGGTCGAAGAGCAATTCCGAGATTTTAATCAAAGCCAGTATCTCTGCACTGTCAGGATATTTCCATCTTATCCTGGATCCACCGAGCCTTTTCACTGCTCCTATGGACTCGGGGTTACTATTGAGATGGCTGTGCAGGACGCCGCCTACTCTATGATGACCATTATGCGAGTCAGATCTGGTTTATTTCGGGACTCTGATTTCCGGTATATGCCAGGATCACTTCCGGGAGCACAAGGATATCTCCAGGCTATCTATGCTGACCCCACTCAGGAGGATTCACGGACTCGCACCACTGCTGAGATGCTCGAGGATAAGGACCGTGAAAATCGGGCCTTGAGGTTAGAGCTCTTCAATACCCGTGCTGACCACTGGGCCACTTTGACTCGGTTCGCATCGGCGGTGCAAGCTGGATATTCAGATATGCGCGATCTCTATCCTGTGAGATCTGCTCTGCCGGACGTGATGGTTTGGCGTGATGTAGGAGGCATCACCCCACCTCGCGGTCCCCGCAGGCCACCGTTTGTTGGTCCAAGGCCTCATCCTAGCCCCTATGGTCCACAAGCTCCGCGAGACCGTCTGTTTCCGGATGATCATGTTGAACTTCCAGGCTATGGAGGCGACTTCTACGAGGACTACTACGGATCGGTCTGAGTTAGCGGTAGTATCACTAGTTCGCACTAGCCGTGTCGTCTATCGTCCTGCGTGACTCGTGGGATATGACCTAGTTTGTACTCTTTCCGGAGATGTAGAAAAATAATGTATAAGAGCTTGGAATGCCTCCGATGAGATGTAATCCTCTTGTCACCGTAATAGTACTTTGTTTGGTCTTGTACTAAACCCTGTATGGTGTGTATGACGATGGAATAAAAGAAGCAGTTTCTGTATCTACCATGTCATACGGATGATCATCTTGCATTCCGAGTTATTCCTTACATTATGTATCCTATGTCGGAATTTGACCATCCTGACTAAATCATTGTCTTGTTTACCTAGGATGGTCAACACGCGCGCTAACCCTGCTTCCCAAGAGCAGGCCGAAGGCAGTGAAGCCAGGGATGCAAATCTGCCTCATCCTCCTTCACTAGCCGAGGTTATGATGGAAGCTGAGAGAAACAAGCGGGAGACAAACCGTTTGTTGGAGCGTATTGAACAGAATACAGCACACCATCAGAGGGCTAACGTGGTGTCACTCAGTGATTTTATCAAATTGCATCCACCCACGTTCCACCACTCCGTCGAGCCTCTCGACGCTGATGACTGGCTTCGCAGTATCTCTCACAAACTGGATTTCCGCGCTGGTAGCGGAGGCTGACAAGGTCACCTTTGCTGCATATCATCTTGAAGGCCCCGCCAGTCTATGGTGGGAGAATTATGGAGCTATGCGCCCAGCGGGCCATGTCACTACTTGGGCTGAGTTCAGCGAGGCTTTCCGTGAACATCACATTCCGGAGGGTCTCATGGACCGTAAACGTGAAGAATTTTGCAGTTTCACCCAAGGCCGACTTTCTGTGGATGTCTATAGCAGGGAGTTTGGTAATCTCGCCCGATATGCAACTGAGGAAGTTTCTACTGACGCCAAGAAGCAAGCAAGGTTCCGTAAGGGCCTTAGTCCTGAGCTTCGCCGCGACCTCCGTCTGCATGAGTGCACATCTTTTCAGAAACTTGTCAACAAAGCCATCAGTGCTGAAACTGGTCAGACTGACTATGACGCAACACGCAAGCATGGCCGTGACATGGGTTCCTCATCCGGTGCTGGTCCTCAGAAGCGCCGCGTGTGGGTGCCCAACACCGCCCTGCCACCCAGGTTCACACCGAGGCCATCTTTCCAGGCGCCTCGCCCTGTTCAACAGTCTGCACCGGCCAAGCCCTATGGGGGTCCAACCAACAATGCTCCTCCACGTACCAGTTCCGTGACTTGTTTCAAATGTGGGGAATCTGGTCACTATATGCGTGAGTGTCCCCAGACCAACCCCAACCAGTCTGCTAAAGCTGTTGGCCGTGGCAAGCCGACAGGAAAAATATTCCACGCCAAGCCGGTCACCGCTTCATGTGGCCATGTCAACTGTATCTCTGCCGAAGAAGCTCAAGAGGATCCCAATGTCGTTCTCGGTACGCTTCTTGTTAATTGCCACCCGGCATCTGTTCTTTTCGATACAGGAGCCTCTCATTCTTTTATATCTGAAAACTATGCTCACTTGCATAACGTCGCATTCGGTGATATGCCAACCTCTATGGTAATTCAAACTCCGGGATCCAAATGGCAAACCTCTAGAGTAAGCCATGGAATTGAAATCCAAGTCGACAGACTTGTTTTTCTCGCATCTTTGATAACCCTTAAATCTTCAGATATTAATATCATTTTGGGTATGGACTGGATGTCAGCTCATCAAGCCAAAATTGATTGCTTCTCTAGGACTGTTCAACTCACCCATCCTTCGGGGAAGATAGTCAATGTCTTGACCCGAATAGCCAAGCGACAATTATATTCTCTTAACGCCAGCCCCTTGCCAGACCTTGAGGACGTGCCGGTAGTCTGTGACTTCCCGGATGTCTTTCCAGAGGAATTGCCAGGTGTTCCACCTGACAGGGATGTTGAGTTCGTAATCGACCTCATCCCCGGAACCGTTCCGATTGCTAGAAGACCCTATAAGATGGCACCACTAGAACTAGCCGAGCTTAAGAAACAACTCGATGAATCCTTGAAAAAGGGTTTCATCCGCCCTAGTTCATCTCCGTGGGCTTGCCCCGTCCTATTCGTCAAGAAGAAGGATGGTACGGACCGGATGGTTGTAGATTACCGACCTGTCAATTTGGTCACAATCAAGAACAAATATCCACTTCCCAGGATCAACGATCTGTATGATCAGCTCGCTGGATCCTCAGTCTTCTCCAAGATGGATTTGAGGTTGGGATACCATCAAATCAAAATCAGAAACGGGGACATTCCTAAAACGGCCTTTGTTACTCGTTATGGCCAATACGAGTACACCGTCATGTCCTTCGGATTAACCAACGCTCCAGCCACCTTTTCTCGGTTAATGAACTCAATCTTCATGGAGTATTTGGATAAATTCGTCGTAGTTTATCTCGATGATATACTCATCTACTCCAAGAACGAGGAAGAACATGCCGAACATCTAAGGCTAGTGTTGAAGAAACTTCGAGAGCATCGCCTTTATGCCAAATTTTCTAAATGTGAATTCTGGTTGTCAGAAGTGACCTATCTGGGTCATGTAATATCTGGTAAAGGTATTGCTGTTAACCCTGAGCGAGTTCAAGCCATCCTTGATTGGACTCCACCCGAATCGGTCAAGCAAGTTCGGAGTTTTCTAGGCTTAGCGAGCTATTGTCGTCGCTTTGTCGAGAACTTCTCCAAGGTTGCTAAACCTCTAACCGAACTCCTCAAGAAAGATAAAAAGTTCGAATGGACTCCACAATGTGAGCACAGCTTTCAGGAACTGAAAAGACGCCTGACCTCTGCTCCCGTGCTGGTACCGCCAGACTTCTCCAAGGACTTTGTTATCTACTGCGACGCCTCGCGACAAGGACTAGGTTGCATTCTTATGCAAGATCGACACGTAATTGCTTACGCTTCACGGCAATTGCACCCACATGAGGAGAATTATCCTACTCATGATCTAGAGCTTGCAGCCGTAGTCTATGCACTTAAGACCTGGCGACATTACCTCCTCGGTAATCGTTGCGAAATATTCACTGATCACCAAAGTCTGAAGTATATTTTCACCCAACCGGATTTGAATCTCAGGCAGAGACGTTGGGTTGAATTGATCACAGACTTCGACTTAGGAATAACCTACACCCCAGGAAAAGCCAACGTCATGGCTGATGCGCTAAGTCGTAAATCTTATTGTAACAACCTGATGTTACAACAAAGTCAACCACTTCTCCATGAGGAATTTCGGAAGCTTAACCTTCACATTGTACCTCAAGGTTTTCTTTCCACCTTGGTGGCAAAACCTACCCTTACGGATCAAATTATCAAAGCACAGAAGGTAGATCCGGGAATCTCCCGCATCAAGAGGAACATTCAGAAAGGAATTGCGAATTGTTTCTCCATTAATGATCAAGGAGTCGTATACTTCGGGAATCGATTAGTGGTTCCCAAAGTGCGCAACCTAAGGCGATTAATCCTTAAGGAAGCTCGTGAATCTCCTCTCACCATTCATCCCGGTAGCACTAAAATGTATCAGGACCTACGCCAGAGGTTCTGGTGGACTAGGATGAAGAGAGAAATCGCTCAGTATATTGCAAATTGCGACGTCTGTCGTCGTGTAAAAGCAGAGCATCAACGGCCTGCTGGCACCCTTCAACCCTTAGCTATTCCTGAATGGAAATGGGATAAAATTGGTATGGATTTCATTACCGGGTTTCCCAGGACCAAGAGAGGGAATAATGCTATTTTCGTCGTGGTCGATCGTCTTTCCAAAGTAGCTCATTTCTTACCTGTTCGTGAGAGTATAACCGCTAGTCAGCTGGCAGATTTGTACATCTCCCGAATAGTGTCTCTCCATGGTGTTCCTTTGGAAATTAACTCGGATCGAGGAAGTCTTTTCACCTCTCGATTTTGGGAAAGTTTCCAAAATGCTATGGGAACTCGTCTCTCTTTTAGCACCGCTTTCCACCCTCAGTCGAGTGGTCAAGTGGAACGCGTCAACCAGATTCTAGAAGACATGCTTCGAGCCTCTGTTATCTCTTTCGGAATGGACTGGGAGAAGTGTCTTCCATTTGCCGAATTCGCTTACAACAACAGCTATCAATCCAGCTTGGGTAAGGCCCCTTTTGAAGTTCTCTATGGACGACGATGTCGAACACCCCTTAACTGGTCAGAGACCAGGGAAAGACAATTCTTTGGCCCGGATATGATTCAGGAAGCAGAAGAACAAGTTCGTATCGTTCGTGAAAAGTTGAAAACAGCCCAATCTCGTCAAAAGAGTCAATATGACCGAAAACATAAGGCTATGACTTTCGAGGTTGACGAGAAGGCTTATCTTCGGGTCACCCCTCTGAAGGGAACCCATCGTTTTGGTATCAAAGGCAAATTGGCTCCTCGTTACATTGGACCTTTTCGCATTCTCGCCAAACGAGGAGAAGTTGCCTACCAGTTGGAACTACCTCCGCACCTCTCCAGAGTCACGATGTCTTCCACGTTTCTCAACTCAGGCGTTGCTTCTCGGATCCTATCCGTGGAGTGGACCACGAAACGCTTGATCTCCAAGATGATCTTACATATCGAGAGTACCCCATTCGTATCCTCGATCAAGCCGAACGTACCACGCGACGTCATAATATCAAGTTTCTCAAGGTTCAATGGTCGCACCATTCTGAGGATGAAGCAACTTGGGAAAGGGAGGATCGTCTTCGACTCGAGTATCCCGCCTTCTTCCCGGAGGAACCCAAATCTCGGGACGAGATTCTTTTGAGTGGGGGTGAGTTGTCACATCCTAGTTAGCCATGCATTAGAGTGTTGCATCATGTTTACTCTTTCATCAGAAACTTGAAATGGGGATCTGTGAAACCCTCAGAATCATTTTGAAAATGACCCAAATAAAAATTTCTCCAAAAGGATCCAAGAAAATGCTCATGTTGCTCTCTGAAAATATTGGACA
>NC_057800.1:390049877-390050774 GCF_018294505.1 Triticum aestivum | reverse complement strand
TGCACGACCGAACCCCGGCGGCCGCAGCCGAGCTCGCCGCCGTCAACTCCGGCCACCCCGACCCCAACGGACTCCGCCAAGAGCTGCGATTTGTCCTCAGCTCCACTCTGGTGGTCTCCGCGGCCCCTTTGGTGGCCGAAATGGCCAAAACCACTCCCGCCGCCGCGTCTGGCTCGCCGGCGGCTAAACGCCGGCGTCGCTGGCTTTGACTTTGACCCGGGTGGGCCCTGGTTGACTCCCCTGAGTCAATGACAGGTGGGGCCCAGCCCTGCTAATTATACAGGATTAGTTTTAATTAAATCTTAATTAAAATAATCACCCTGACATGCGGGACCCACTGTCAGGTTTGACCCAGACCTGTCCAGTTGACCACTGACGTCACACTGACGTCAGGCTGACGCAGTAATTGATTTTCTGGATTTAAACTAAATCAGGAAATTCCAGAATATTATTTAAACTTCAAAAATTCATAACTTTTATTCTGTAACTCCAAATTGGACAAATTATATATGAAAAATGATCAGAAAAATCCAATCTATCCATCTGTACCATTTTCATGCATGATCAAACAAGTTAAATTGATGTTTTAAGCAGAACAAGGAAAAGCACTTTAAAAGGCCATGTTTGGAGTTTGAAATTTGAATCTTTGATTCAAATTTGTTCAAACCCTTCTGGTTTTAGTTGCATTAGCCCAACACACTCATATTGCCATGTCTCATGCATGCATCATATTGTTGCACATTGTTTGGTGATGCTTGTGTATCGATGTCCTTTGCGACAGGTTCTGCCTCCGAGGAGTACCGGGATTACCCTAACGAAGAACCATATCAGTGCATCGAACCATCAGGCAAGCAACCAACCATTTGATCATATCGATACAATCCCATGTTCTCGCTC
>NC_057800.1:390038057-390049055 GCF_018294505.1 Triticum aestivum | reverse complement strand
ACTAGTTGTCTGTACTCAGACAAGTTACTTCCGCTGCTGGTTTGTATGACTGTATGACTTGTATGTTGGGTCGTGAGACCCGTACCTTTGTGTATGATATGTATGGCTCCCTGAGCCTTAAATAAAGTACTTGTGTCGTAGAGTCATGTTGTGATGCTTCGTTGTATTTGCACATATCGAGCATATTGTGTGTATGATTGAAATGCTTGGTATGTGTGGGATCTGACTATCTAGTTGTTTATCTTTAGTAGCCTCTCTTACCGGGAAATGTCTCCTAGTGTTACCGCTGAGCCATGGTAGCTTGCTACTGCTCTGGAACACTTAGGCTGGCCGGCATGTGTCCTTCTTCGTTCCTGTGTCTGTCCCTTCGGGGAAATGTCACGCTTTGAGTACCGGAGTCCTGTTAGCCCACTACAGCCCGGTTTACCGGAGTCCTGCTAGCCCAGTGCTACAGCCCGGACCCACTTGCTGATGACCGACACGTTCGAAGTTGGGTCATGGATGCCTGTCCCTGTAAGTCTGTGCCACTTTGGGTTTACGACTAGTCATGTCAGCCCGGGCTCCTTATCATATGGATGCTAGCGACACTATCATATACGTGAGCCAAAAGGCGCAAACGGTCCCGGGAAAAGGTAAGACGACACCCGTGGGGATACCGTGCGTGAGGCCGCAAAGTGATATGAGGTGTTACCAGCTAGATCGATGTGACATCGAGTCGGGGTCCTGACAAATTCCTTCGTGGGCGATGGCCATGATGGGATAGACAAGGTTACTTCTTCGTGGACCCTTCGTGGGTGGAGCCCTTCGTGGACTCGCGCAACCGTAACCCTTCATGGGTTGAAGTGTAACACCCCGGATATGATTTTCCCAATATGTACTCCAACTCTTGCCATTTCCGGCCTTAAGTTATTTTATTTTCTCGGGTTCGGGTTTTTATCTCCATGTGTTGTTATCATTGTCATGCATCTCATATCATGTCATCATGTGCATTGCACTTGCATACGTGTTCATCTCATGCATTCGAGCATTTTCCCCGTTGTCCGTTTTGCATTCCGGCGCTTCGTTCTCCTCCGGGGGTCTTTTCTACCTTTCTTTCGTGTGTGGGGATTAAACGTTTCCGGATTGGACCGAGACTTGTCATGCGGCCTTGGTTTACTACCGGTAGACCGCCTGTCAAGTCTCGTACCATTTGGACTTCGTTTGATACTCTAAGGGTTAACCGAGGGACCGAAAAGGCCTCGTGTGTGTTGCAGCCCAACACCCCTCCAAGTTGGCCCAAAACCCACCAAAACCTTCTCCATCATCTAGAGCGTTGGATCACAATCGTGTGGCCGAAAACCGCACCTCATTTGGACACTCCTAGCTCCCTCTATGCCTATATATAGACCCCTCATTCCAAATCCGGATCTCTCCCTCGTCCAAACCCTAAAACCACCTCGCGCCGGCTAGACACGTCCGTCCCCGGCCGGACGAAGTCACCGCCGCCACCCGCGGCCACTGGCAGAGCGCCACGTGGTGCGCCGCCACCTCCACCGGCCGAAGCCCGCGCGCGCCCGGGGCAGGCCCCCGAGGCCCATCGCGCCGCGCCGCCCGCCGCGTTCGCCCCGCCGCCACCTTCTTCCACTCCGGCGACCGGACGCCGCTGCTCCGCCGCCGACCGTCAACCGCTCCGGCCGCCGCATCCATCGTCGCCGGCCAACTGCTCCGCCGCCGACCTCCTCCTCCGCCGCGGCCGCACCTACACGCCGCCTCTCCGGGTCGGATCCGGTGGGATCCGGCGCCCCAACCTCGCCGACCTTCTTCCCGGCGTCCTCCCCGTCGAGCCCCAGTGATCCTCGATCCGCGCGCCGGCGAGATCCAGATCCAGCTACAGTAAACCCTAGGTTGATTTCGCCCAAGTCCCTTTTCTGCATATTTTTTAGCATGTTCATCGCATCGTAACTCCGCATCCATAGCTCCGTTTTGGGCATATAGGATATCAAAATGTTCACCTCAGAGAGTACATCATTTCATCTCATTGCATCATTTTCATTTGAGTTCATCTTGATGCCCGAAATGCTGTTAGAAGAGTGCTATTTGAGATATTTGTCAGATCTTCTGCTCCATTTAGATATTTGTCATTTTTGCCATGATTAATGTGTGCATGATATGCCCATGAGCTCTACATGTGTTTTGTTAAGGGTTTTGCCATCTTTCCAGAGATGCAACCCATGTATTTTTGTGATGTGTGTGGTGACTAGCACGAGCTTGCAAAGTGAGGCATTTGCTAATGCTGATTTCAAAGCTTGCAAAGTCCTTGAGCTGTTCATCTCATATTGCCATATGTTCATGTTGTTTCCTAGTGATCCGTGCCTCTTTTGAAGATGATCAGTAAGAATGATTTGTTAATCTTGTAGTGCTCTATCCATCCATGTCTTTGTTTGCAATTATGGAGCACCCTAGCTTGAGTCAATCGAGCTCTACTTTTGTCATTTCGTGAATCTGGGCAGATTGTCTACTTGTTAGCGATTTTGCCGATGATGTTGTAGTTGTTCCGTGCATGCTATGGTTTTGTTCCTGCCATGTCTAGCTTGCATTTTGTGTATTCTTGATGGGTGTATGCTTAGATTGTCATGACTTGCTCTGTAGTGAGTGCATCGAGCTCGTAAACATGCCTACTTGATATCTGTTTTCAGCATGCTCTAGTTTTCACTAAGTCTGTGATCTGATTATGTTTTTGCCATGTTCACAAGCTTGCAAATGTATTTTCTGATCCCTTTTGGCTCAAGGTCACTAAGGGACTTCTGTTAAGCTCTTTGAGTAGCTCCATGACATGCTTTATTTTGCCATGTTCAGGTCCTGTAGCGTATAGTTTTCATGCTCCGAAGAGTGCTATCTGATCTGAGATTCCAGACAAGTGTTAATTTCACTAAGTCTGAGATCTGTTTGCCAAATGCATTGTTGCCATGCTTGTTTGAACCTGTTAATGGATGAATTGGCCGTAGCTCAGTGCTAGACTTTTGTTAAGCATCTTGAGTGGATTCCTGCCATGTATTTTGATGCCATATTTGAGTGTTGTAGCATGTTCATCTTATTGCATTTAGATGGCTACTTGCTGTAAATCGCAGACCGTGGACATATTTGAATCGCTTGCCATTTCCAAACCGTAACTCCGATTCCGGCGTTCTTTATATCGTTTTCAAGAGATTTCATCTCATCTTTCCAGTGGCACACTTGGATTTCCAAGTTGAGGCCAGGTTCATGCATCCCTTGTCAAATCTTGCATATGCATCCCGCATCGCATCCCACTTAGCATACCATCTTTGCATCATGTTGTTTGAGCTTTGCACGTGGTTGATTGTGTCCTTGTTGTTTGTTTGTCTTGTTTGGGTAGAACCGGGAGATGAGTTCGCTAATGAGGAGCCCGTTGAGTTTGCTTTCGAGGATCCAGTCAACTCTGACAACTGTGCAGGCAAGATGATCATACCCTCGAAATCACTACTATCTTTGCTATGCTAGATGCTCGCTCTTTTGCTATGCCTATGCTACGATGACTACCACTTGCTTTCAAGCCTCCCAAATTGCCATGTCAAACCTCTAAACCACCATGTCCTAGCAAACCATTGATTCGCTATGTTACCGCTTTGCTCAGCTCCTCTTATAGCGTTGCTAGTTGCAGGTGAAGATTGGAGACCGTTCCTTGTTGGAACATTATTTACATGTTGGGATATCATTATATTGCCATGTTATCTTAATGCATCTATATACTTGGTAAAGGGTGGAAGGCTCGGCCTCTCGCCTAGTGTTTTGTTCCACTCTTGCAGCCCTAGTTTCCGTCATATCGGTGTTATGTTCCCGGATTTTGCGTTCCTTACGCGGTTGGGTTATAATGGGAACCCCTTAATAGTTCGCCTTGATTAAAGCTTTTCCAGCAATGCCCAACCTTGGTTTTACCTTTTGCCACCTAGCCCCTTTTTCCCTTGGGTTTCCGGAGCCCGAGGGTCATCTTATTTTAACCCCCCCCCCGGGCCAGTGCTCCTCTGAGTGTTGGTCCACCTCGTCAGCCGCCGGTGGCCACCAGGGGCAACTCTGGGCTGGCCTACCGGAAGTTTGGACAATCTGAGTGTGCCCTGAGAAAGAGATATGTGCAGCTCTTATCGGGATTTGTCGGCACATTCGGGCGGTGTTGCTGGATTTGTTTTAACCTGTCGAACTGTCTTGAAGAACCGAGATACCGAGTCTGATCGGAATGTCTCGGGAGGAGGTCTATTCCTTCGTTGACCGTGAGAGCTTGTCATGGGCTAAGTTGGGACTCCCCTGCAGGGATTTGAACTTTCAAAAGCCGTGCCCGCGGTTATGGGCAGATGGGAATTTGTTAATGTCCGATTGTAGATAACTTGAACCTTAACTTAATTAAAATGTATCAACCGTGTGACTTACCGTGATGGTCTCTTCTCGGCGGAGTCCGGGAAGTGAACACGGTGTTGGAGTAATGTTTGCGCAGGTGGTTCTCTAGTTACTCGCTCGTGCTTTGCCTCCTCTTCTCGCTCTCTTTTGCGAACAGGATAGCCACCATATATGCTAGTCGCTTGCTATAGCTCCACATATTTTACCTTGCCTTACCTATAAGCTTAAATAGTCTTGATCACGAGGGTGCGAGATTGCTGAGTCCCTGTGGCTCACAGATTACTTCCAAACCAGATGCAGGGCCTGATGATTCCGTTCCAGATGACGCGCTTGAGCTCAAGTGGGAGTTCGACGAGGACTCACGCTGATACTACGTGTCTTTCCCTGATGATCAGTAGTGGTGCCCAGTTGGGGTGATCGGGGCCGTGTCGCATGTTGGGTTATCTTTTGTTTTGGCGCCGTAGTCGGGCCATGAGTGTTTGAATGTTGTAATGTTATTAATGCACTTTGATTGACGTGGCGAGTGTAAGCCAACTATGTATCTCCCCTTTATTATCTATATTACATGGGATGTTGTGATGATTGCCTAACTTGCGACATTGCTTTCAATGCGGTTATGCCTCTAAGTCGTGCCTTGACACGTGGGAGATATAGCCGCATCGAGGGCGTTACAAGTTGGTAATCAGAGCCTTCCCCGACCTTAGGAGCCTCATTGCTTGATCGTTTTTAGCGGTCGAGTTGTGTCTAGAAAAATGTTTTGAGTCATTTAAGAATTATATATCGGAGAGTTTAGGAATTATTTTTACTTCCCAGTCTCCTCATCGCTCTGGTAAGGCATCCTGACGTAGAGTTTTGACTCTTCTCTTCTCAAATTTCACTAAAAAAAATTTAGGATCACGCGGGTATCTTGGAATCGTTCTGATGGTTTTATGACGAGAACATTGTGTTGGTGCCTCCTATCAGGGGTTTTGTGGAAGTTTCCTAAGGAGTTGAGCTCTGAGGTGTTGTCGTCATAATTTTATCGTTGCAGTTCTGGAATACCTGAGTTTAGTACGCCGACATCGAAAATCTCTTTTATGCAGTTCATTGGTGAGATAACCTCGACGCCACCCAGTACTGGGGCGGGAGTTCGGGAGTATCGCCATAACTTGTATAACGGATGCTTTTCGAAGGTTGAGGTAGATGGTTTCCGAAGTTTTTCTCGGTTATGTGTTGAAGGATGGATACAACTGGATGTAGGAATTGCTAGATTTGGGTGAGATATTATGCTTCCCCTGTATCCCCAACACCTAATTGCATAATCGGAAAGGTTCAGGAGTTTCATAGGTGGGAATTCTTGTAGCTCTAGTTCTTCTTCTACGGATATTTGGTTTGAGATTGGGATTTCTTACCGAGTATTCGTTCTTGATCCGTACCTTGTTGATTTATTTCTCTACCTAAATTCTAAGTGGCTTCTCAATTTATGGATATGTGACCATTTCAGGAGGAATGCATTCGTTCATTTTGTTCGGATGTGAAGACTTTATGTTGCAATTTTCATCCCGTTTGATTCATCTTCATTTTATCTGTCAATGTGCTAACGGTGGTCAACCTCTTCAGGATGTTGTAGTTGAAGCCCAATGAGAAGAACTACCCCACTCATGATCTCAAGTTGGCGGCAGTTGTGCATGCTCTCTTGACTTGGAGACATCTCTTATTGGGAAGGAAAGTAGACATCTTCACTGACCACAAGAGTCTCAAGTACATCTTCACTCAGCCTAATCTCAACCTCAGGCAAACTCGATGGGTCTAAATGATTCAAGAGTATAATCCGAGTATCGAGTATACTCCAGGCAAGGCCAATGTGATTGCTGACGCATTGAGCAGGAAGGCTTATTGCAACAGTCTGATTCTCAAGCCTTATCAACCCGAGCTTTGTGAAGCTTTCCGCAAACTTAATCTGCAAGTTGTTCCTCAAGGTTTCCTCACCAACCTTCAAGTCTCTCCTACCTTGGAAGACCAGATTCACCAAGCTCAACTTCTTGATGCTATGGTGAAAAAGGTGAAGATTGGGATTGCCAAGAGTCAACCCAAGTACAAGTGCTACCGCCTTGATGACAAGGATACTCTCTTCTTCGAGGATCGTACTGTTGTACCCAAAGGTGAACTTCGTAAAGTGATCATGAACGAGGCTCACAATTCTCTCCTCTCCATCCACCCTGGGAGCACGAAGATGTATCAGGACCTCAAGCAGGCTTATTGGTGGACTCGAATGAAGCGCGAGATCGCTCAATTCGTGAATGAATGTGATGTCTGCAGAAGAGTAAAGGAAGAACACCAAAGACCAGATGGTCTCCTCCAACCTCTTGCCATTCCAGAATGGAAGTTTGACCACATTGAAATGGACTTCGTGACTGGGTTTCCAAAGTCCAAGCGTGGCAATGATGCTATATTTGTTGTCATCGACAAACTCACTAAAGTGGCTCACTTTCTGCCTATCAAAGAGTCAATCACTGTAGCTCAATTGGTGGAACTCTATACCTCTTGGATTGTATCTCTGCACGGTATTCCACAAGTGATCTCTTCAGACCGTGGCAGCATCTTTACCTCCAAGTTTTGGGATTCTTTTCAGAAGGCCATGGGTACCAACATCCGCTTCAGCACAGCTTTCCATCCTCAAACTAGCGGTCAAGTCGAGCGTGTCAATCAGATTCTTGAAGATATGCTTAGGGCTTGTGTGATCTCCTTCGGCATGAAGTGGGAGGATTGTCTTCCTTATGCCGAATTCTCCTACAATAACAGTTTTCAAGCAAGTTCGGGCAAGGTCCCATTCGAAATTCTGTATGGCAGGAAGTGCCGTACCCCTCTCAACTGGTCCGAAACCGGCGAACGTCAGCTTTTGGGTAATGACTTAATCACAGAGGCAGAGGAAATGTGCAAAGTCATTCGAGATAACCTAAAAGCAGCCTAATCCTGCCAGAAGAGCTACTATGATAGTAAGCACAGTGATTTGGCTTTCGAGATCGGAGATCATGTCTACCTCCGCGTCTCTCCAATGAAAGGTACTCGTCACTTCGGTATCAAAGGGAAGCTTGCCCCTAGATACGTGGGACCTTTCAAGATTGTCAGCAAGAGAGGCGATCTCGCCTATCAACTCGAGCTTCCTTCAAACGTTGCAAATGTTCATGATGTGTTCCATGTCTCTCAGCTCCGAAAGTGCTTCAAGACTCCTGACCGCACCGTCAACTTCGAGGACATTGAGCTCCAAGAAGATCTCTCTTATCGTGAGCACCAAGTTGCTATTCTTGAAGAGACTGAACGCAAGACTCGCAACAAGTTAATCAAATTCCTCAAAGTCAAGTGGTCACACCATTCCGACCGTGAAGCTACCTGGGAACACGAGGATCACCTCCGTTCTGAATACCCGACGTTCTTTCATTCCTAGATCTCGGGACGAGATCCTTTTGTAGTGGTGGAGTGTTGTAACACCCCGGATATGATTTTCCCAATATGTACTCCAACTCTTGCCGTTTCCGGCCTTCAGTTATTTTATTTTCTCGGGTTCGGGTTTTTGTCTCCATGTGTTGTTATCGTTGTCATGCATCTCATATCATGTCATCATGTGCATTGCATTTGCATACATGTTCATCTCATGCATTCGAGCATTTTCCCCGTTGTCCATTTTGCATTCCGGCGCTTCGTTCTCCTCCGGGGGTCTTTTCTACCTTTCTTTCATGTGTGGGGATTAAACGTTTCCGGATTGGACCGAGACTTGTCATGCGGCCTTGGTTTACTACCAGTAGACCGCCTGTCAAGTTTCGTACCATTTGGACTTCGTTTGATACTCCAACGGTTAACCGAGGGACCGAAAAGGCCTCGTGTGTGTTGCAGCCCAACACCCCTCCAAGTTGGCCCAAAACCCACCAAAACCTTCTCCATCATCTAGAGCGTTCTATCATGATCGCGTGGCCAAAAACCGCACCTCATTTGGACACTCCTAACTCCCTCTATGCCTATATATAGACCCCTCATTCCAAATCCGGATTTCTCCCTCGTCCAAACCCTAAAACCACCTCGCGCCGGCCGGACACGTCCGTCCCCGGCCGGACGAAGTCACCACCGCCACCCGCGGCCACTGGCAGAGCGCCACGTGGCGTGCCGCCACCTCCTCCCGCCGTAGCCCGCGCGGCCCGGGGCAGGCCCCCAATGCCCATCGCGCCACGCCGCCCGCCACGTTCGCCCCGCCGCCGCCTTCTTCCGCTCCGGCGACCGGACGCCGCTGCTCCGCCGCCGACCGTCAACCGCTCCAGCCGCCGCGTCCATCATCGCCGGCCAACTGCTCTGCCGCTGACCTCCTCCTCCGCCGCGGCCGCACCTCCATGCCGCCTCTCCGGGTCGGATCCGGCGGGATCCGGCACCCCAACATCGCCGGCCTTCTTCCCGGCGTCCTCCCCGTCGAGCCCCGGCGATCCTCGATCCGCGCGCCGGTGAGATCCAGATCCAGCTATAGTAAACCCTAGGTCGATTTCGCCTAAGTCCCTTTTCTATATATTTTTTTAGCATGTTCATCGCATCGTAACTCCACATCCGTAGCTCCGTTTTGGGCATATAGCATATCAAAATGTTCATCTCAGAGAGTACATCATTTCATCTCATTGCATCATTTTCATTTGAGTTCATCTTGATGCCTGAAATGCTGTTAGAAGAGTGCTATTTGAGATATTTGTCAGATCTGCTGCTCCATTTAGATATTTGTCATTTTTGCCATGATTAATGTGTGCATGATATGCCCATGAGATCTACATGTGTTTTGTTATGGGTTTTTCCATCTTTCCAGAGATGCAACCCATGTATTTTTGTGATGTGTGTGGTGACCAGCACGAGCTTGCAAAGTGAGGCATTTGCTAATGCTGATTTCAAAGCTTGCAAAGTCCTTGAGCTGTTCATCTCATATTGCCATATGTTCATGTTGTTTCCTAGTGATCCATGCCTCTTTTGAGGATGATCAGTAAGAATGATTTGTTAATCTTGTAGTGCTCTATCCATACATGTCTTTGTTTGAAATTATGGAGCACCCTAGCTTGAGTCAATCGAGCTCTACTTTTGTCATTTCGTGAATCTGGGCAGATTGTCTACTTGTTAGCGATTTTGCCGATGATGTTGTAGTTGTTCCGTGCATGATATGGTTTTGTTCCTGCCATGTCTAGCTTGCATTTTGTGTATTCTTGATGGGTGTATGCTTAGATTGTCATGACTTTCTCTGTAGTGAGCGCATCGAGCTCGTAAACATGCCTACTTGATATCTGTTTTTAGCATGCTCCAGTTTTCACTAAGTCTGTGATATGATTATGTTTTTGCCATGTTCACATGCTTGCAAATGTATTTTCTGATCCCTTTTGGCTCAAGGTCACTAAGGGACTTTTGTTAAGCTCTTTGAGTAGCTCCATGACATGCTTTATTTTGCCATGTTCAGGTCCTGTAGCATATAGTTTTCATGCTCCGAAGAGTGCTATCTGATCTGAGATTCCAGACAAGTGTTAATTTCACTAAGTCTGAGATCTGTTTGCCAAATGCATTGTTGCCATGCTTGTTTGAACCTGTTAATGGATGAATTGGCCGTAGCTCAGTGCTAGACTTTTGTTAAGCATCTTGAGTGGATTCCTGCCATGTATTTTGATGCCATATTTGAGTGTTGTAGCATGTTCATCTTGTTGCATTAAATGGCTACTTGCTGGAAATCGCAGACCGTGGTCATATTTGAATCGCTTGCCATTTCCAAACCATAACTCCGATTCCGGCGTTCTTTATATAGTTTTCAAGAGATTTCATCTCATCTTTCCAGTGGCACACTTGGATTTCCAAGTTGAGGCCAGGTTCATGCATCCCTTGTCAAATCTTGCATATGCATCCCGCATCGCATCCCGCTTAGCATACCATCTTTGCATCATGTTGTTTGAGCTTTGCACGTGGTTGATTGTGTCCTTGTTGTTTGTTTGTCTTTCTTGGGTAGAGCTGGGAGACGAGTTCGCTAACGAGAGCCCGTTGAGTTTGCTTTCGAGGATCCAGTCAACTATGACAACTGTGCAGGCAAGATGATCATACCCTCGAAATCACTACTATCTTTGCTATGCTAGATGTTCGCTCTTTTGCTATGCCTATGCTATGATGCCTACCACTTGGTTTCAAGCCTCCCAAATTGCCATGTCAAACCTCTAAACCACCATGTCCTAGCAAACCGTTGATTGGCTATGTTACCACTTTGCTCAGCCTCTCTTATAGCGTTGCTAGTTGCAGGTGAAGATTGGAGACCGTTCCTTGTTGGAACATTATTTACTTGTTGGGATATCATTATATTGCCATGTTATCTTAATGCATGTATATACTTGGTAAAGGGTGGAAGGCTCAGCCTCTCGCCTAGTGTTTTGTTCCACTGTTGCCGCCCTAGTTTCCGTCATATCGGTGTTATGTTCCCGGATTTTGCGTTCCTTACGCGGTTGGGTTATAATGGGAAGCCCTTGATAGTTCGCCTTGATTAAAGCTTTTCCAGCAATGCCCAACCTTGGTTTTACCTTTTTCCACCTAGCCCCTTTTTCCCTTGGGTTTCCGGAGCCCGAGGGTCATCTTATTTTAAAC
>NC_057800.1:390014414-390037814 GCF_018294505.1 Triticum aestivum | reverse complement strand
TCTGAGTGTGCCCTGAGAAATAGATATGTGCAGCTCCTATCGGGATTTGTCGGCACATTCGGGCGGTGTTGCCGGATTTGTTTTAACCTGTCGAAGTGTCTTAAAGAACCGAGATACCGAGTTTGATCAGAATGTCTCGGGAGGAGGTCTATTCCTTCGTTGACCATGAGAGCTTGTCATGGGCTAAGTTGGGACTCCCCTGCAGGGATTTGAACTTTCGAAAGCCGTGCCCGCGGTTATGGGCAGATGAGAATTTGTTAATGTCCGGTTTTAGATAACTTGAACCTTAACTTAATTAAAATGTATCAACCGTGTGAGTTACCGTGATGGTCTCTTCTCGGCGGAGTCCGGGAAGTGAACAAGGTGTTGGAGTAATGTTTGCGCAGGTGGTTCTCTAGTTACTCGCTCACGCTTTGCCTCCTCTTCTCGCTCTCTTTTGCGAACAGGATAGCCACCATATATGCTAGTCGCTTGCTGCAGCTCCACATATTTTACCTTGCCTTACCTATAAGCTTAAATACTCTTGATCGCGAGGGTGCGAGATTGATGAGTCCATGTGGCTCACAGATTACTTCCAAACCAGATGTAGGGCCTGATGATTCCGTTCCAGATGACGCGCTTGAGCTCAAGTGGGAGTTCGACGAGGACTCACGCTGATACTACGTGTCTTTCCCTGATGATTAGTAGTGGTGCCCAGTTGGGGTGATCGGGGCCGTGTCGCATGTTGGGTTATCTTTTGTTTTGGCGCCGTAGTCGGGCCATGAGTGTTTGAATGTTGTAATGTTATTAATGCACTTTGATTGACGTGGCGAGTGTAAGCCAACTATGTATCTCCCCTTTATTATCTATATTACATGGGATGTTGTGATGATTGCCTAACTTGCGACATTGCTTTCAATGCGGTTATGCCTCTAAGTCGTGCCTTGACACGTGGGAGATATAGCCGCATCGAGGGCGTTACAAGTTGGTAATCAGAGCCTTCCCCGACCTTAGGAGCCTCATTGCTTGATCGTTTTTAGCGGTCGAGTTGTGTCTAGAAAAATGTTTTGAGTCCGGGAAGTGAACAAGGTGTTGGAGTAATGTTTGCGCAGGTGGTTCTCTAGTTACTCGCTCGTGCTTTGCCTCCTCTTCTCGCTCTCTTTTGCGAACAGGATAGCCACCATATATGCTAGTCGCTTGCTATAGCTCCACATATTTTACCTTGCCTTACCTATAAGCTTAAATAGTCTTGATCACGAGGGTGCGAGATTGCTGAGTCCCTGTGGCTCACAGATTACTTCCAAACCAGATGCAGGGCCTGATGATTCCGTTCCAGATGACGCGCTTGAGCTCAAGTGGGAGTTCGACGAGGACTCACGCTGATACTACGTGTCTTTCCCTGATGATCAGTAGTGGTGCCCAGTTGGGGTGATCGGGGCCGTGTCGCATGTTGGGTTATCTTTTGTTTTGGCGCTGTAGTCGGGCCATGAGTGTTTGTATGTTGTAATGTTATTAATGTACTTTGATTGACGTGGTGAGTGTAAGCCAACTATGTATCTCCCCTTTATTATCTATATTACATGGGATGTTGTGATGATTGCCTAACTTGCGACATTGCTTTCAATGCGATTATGCCTCTAAGTCGTGCCTCGACACGTGGGAGATATAGCCGCATCGAAGGCGTTACATGAAGTCTCCATCAACGTGGATGCACGATAGCACCACCTATCGGAACCATGACAAAAACAACCGTGTCTCCAATTGCGTTTGAATTCTCCAAACCCTTCCCTTTACATTCTTGCAAGTTGCATGCTTTACTTTCCGCTGCTCATAGACTCTTTGCATGCTTGCTTGAATTGTGTTAAGATTGCTTGACTTGTGCTAAGATAGCTAAAATCTGCCAAATACTAAAATTGGGAAAAGGATAGATTTTTAATTGGTCAACTAGTCTAATCACCCCCCCCCTCTAGACATACTTTCGATCCTACAGTAGATTGAAAGGGGTTGAGCGGAATCGAGAGACGCAATGCAAGACAAGGGTTTAGACAGCTTCGGGCCCCGGGAAACATCATCCGGTAACAACCCTACGTGCTGTTTGAGGCTATGTCTCATTATGTACATGAGGAAGTCGCCGTAAACTGGCTCTCCCAGTTAACCCTAACCCTTAAGATTGTTTCTTCTTGCTTGTCCCTCTTTGGGGAGCCCTGCCCCTCCTTATATATGTTGAAGGGGCGGGTTACATGTAGAGTCCAACTCGGACTTAAGACTTAACTATTATGACTTACCTTCTTGGGCTTCTTAACACCTTGGGCTTCATAACGTCTCAGGCTTCATAACTCCTGGCAACCCAGTTACCACTGCCTGCCGGGAGTTAACTGGTGCCGGTTTAAGATGGTCTGCCGAGAGTTAACTGGTGCCGGTTTAAGATGGTCTGCCGGTTTAAGAATGTCTGCTGAGTTATCATCTGACTTAACTCTTGTCTTAACTGTCAGCCGGTTTAACAACCGGCCGGTTTACCGTCTGGGTTAACTGCCTGTTTTACCTGTCTGTCCTGACGGTCAGCCGGTTTACCGTCTGACTTAACACCAACCGGTTTACCACCTGCCTTAACACTTGTCGGTTTACCACCTGCCTTAACACCTGCCATTTTACCAAGTCCCAGTCGGGTTATAACTCAGGCCAGATCATACCGCGGGGTATATCCCCGACATTAGCCCCCAGTTTAATTTGGATTTATCCATGTTAGACTGATCCTGATCATCTTTAAGTCCTTGTCACTTCCTTCTTCTAGAAGATCCGGGTCAATAGGCCAGCTTCATAACCATTTTGCTGACATTGGTTTGTCGGATAAATATTGTGAAGAATAACCCCTTTGACTCAGCTCCCAATGCTTAAAAATATTGGTCTTTAAAATACTCATCTAATCTTCAGCCGGTTTAAGAATGTAGAACTTTGCCGGTTTAATACTTAAATTGCCGGTTTATCATTGCCGGTTTACAACTTAAAGTTTCCAGTTTATCATTGCAGGTTTACAAATATTGATGGCACCGGGTCATAATTATAGTTAACATCAATCTTGAAAATATACCTCTTATACGCCTATCACTTGTAGCCCCCAAGTCTTAAGAAGGTAGCATAGCAACAACTTAAGACTTGCTTCAATATGAATGTCCCAAGCTTGAAGAAATCCAGGTTGTTCATCTCAATCACCAGTCAGAACTGAGTATGTCACATATGTAGCCCCCAAGTGTCGGGTTGTCATGCTTGCAGCAACCTGGGACTTGAAATTGCCTTATGCTCATAGAAACTTCAATCAGTGTAGCCCCCAAGGGTTGGGTTATTATGCAATAATGAGCAGGGACTTTGTAAATATGATCATGTAAACTTGAGCAGCAATGTGTAGCCCCAAGGGTCGGCTCAATAGGATAACATTGAGCTGGGACTTTGATATATTCTTCAATGAAAATAACATCATATGATGTAACCCCCATCATGGGGCTTGAACCCACGTCCACAAGGTTAAGAGCCTTATGCTTTACCAACTGAGCAGTGGATCCTTCAATAATAGATGAAAATTTGTGTACCTTGAATTGTTGACAGGAGCAATTGGTAGCCCCCAAGGGCCGGCTCATTATGATGTGATGAGTCGGGTCTTCAATAAGTGAGCAAACAATGACTTTGCATTAGCCCCCAAGTGTCATGGTGCATGCTTGCAGCGACATGAGACTTGTGTATTTGATGTAATCCCAACTTGAATAATGTAGCCCCCAAGTACCAAGTCGTAAGCCTGCAGCGACTCGGGACCATTCCTTCAATTGTAGAATAAATCATATCCCTTGATAATATGATAGCCATTGCGCTAAAGCAACTTTGAAAACTTTAATCATAATACTGGTTATTGATAACCATAATAAAATCCAGCCATGTTGTCAGTTGATAAGTAAATCAGGAGTTTAAATACTCGGCGGCTCTTGGCCGATGGCGACTTAGTGCACATTCATTGTAAGACGGAATTTTTATAATCCGGTGGCTGATAGCCTTTGAGAAAATCCAAAATGGATAACCCTTTTGAAGCATCAATTTGGATGATGAGCTTGAATTTATATGTCATAATTCTGCAAATCCTGCACAAAGTGTAAATAACATATGCCCTGGCGACTTAACATTGAAAGCCAGGGTGGTTAGCCACCCGAATGCATTCTTATCTTGGACACAAGTAGATCACAAAAATCCTTGGCGGTTTACCGCAGGGCGGGTCATAATGCACATATAAATAGCCAGGGTTTATAACCAAAGCTGTAATTGAAGATAATCAAATATGACATAGATGATACCTGTGACATTGAATCACCTCGTTGGTTCAACTAATTCTTGTAGTGAGGGTGGTAACCCCAATCTCGAGTATTTGAGAACTCCTTCCTTAATTTTCCGGATTATGATAATAAACCGTACCGGGATAAAACACCGGATTTTCCTTATAACACTGGCGACTTGTTAGTCAAAACCAGACCGGGTTAATGAACACCGGTTTATAACTGTTCATGTACTGACAACTTGTAGTTGAAAGCCAAGCCGGGTCAAGGACGCCGGTTTATCAGAAGATATTATGAACCTCAACAAAGGCGAAAAAAACTTGGCACATAGAACTCAAAAAAGAACATGCAAGGCTTTTTATGAGCTGCCAGGCTCCAAATCGAGGCTTTTCATGGACTGCCAGGCCACTGAATTAACCATTTCACAAAGTCTCTTAGGATGGACCTCAATCTTTAACCAATCACGTTTTAACTTTGACAAGTTCAGGGTCTATGAGATTGACTCAAACGTTCGCGGGTCGTACCAGGTTTACCTAGGCGGAGTGACTTACTTAAAGAAGGCAGGTTAATCCGGGGTTTTAGGTGCATACACCTGGCTTCCAAGCCTGGCTTGATAGCCTATTATAAGGGTGCAGACTCTTAGTTCGGTGCGAAGCAAAGAGACCCCAAGTAACTTCCCTGGTGGCCTTACGCTGATCAAGAGGTGTAGCTATGGTTCGAATACGACCAAGCCCCCAAGTGATTTCCCTGGTGGCCTTACGCCGATCAAGAGGTGTGACTATGGTTCAAACATAGCCCCCAAGTGATATTATGAGTTATGCTCAAGGGATGCCCATGTTTGAGTTGTGTTGTGCAACAGACTCTCTTTGGCCCCTTATGATGATATTGGCTTGATAGCCGGATTACCGAAGTAAACAGAGTTGTGCTCTTATGACAATATTGGCTTGATAGCCGGATCAATATGCAATCAAAACTCCGCTTTATAAACAGAAGCCCCCATGTGATCAATAATATGATAAGCCAATAAGGCAGGATAACCCATGTTTGAACCATGCATCATGGCAACAGGTCCTCTTCGTCAACCTTTAATTTTTTTGCAAGAGATAAATTCTTCTTGAACCGGGATTTTGAACCGGATTGTAAACCGAAATTCTTCCTGATGACCCAGAATTTCTTCATTGAGCCGGGATTTTGTAACTGTCATATACTTTCTAAGCCGGAAATTTTCTGACGGCCTTTAAATTTGCACCAATATGGCGGTTCAGGGTCCTGCATTAGATAACTTTGCAAGCTGGAGTAATTGCTCTTTTTAAAGAAAGCAAGATATAACATAAAAATATACTGGATGGATTTCACCTGATATGTCAGGCCAGTTAATATCCACCATGGAGTTGATCATCACCATGGTGAAGCTGAAATCAATCATGGCCGAGTCGGCCGTAGGAGCAGACAGATGATCCGTCCATGGCGTTGTAAGACAGTGTGAACGAGCAAGTTCCCTCCGCGTTGTAAGCCAGCGCGAATGCGTGAACCGGCTGCAAGAGTGGACGGGTGAGTCGTCTGTGGCTTTGTAAGCTGGTGTGGTCGCGAGAGAGGGCCACGTCATTGTAAGCCGGTGAGGGAGTCCGTTGAGTAACGACAATCGCTGGTGTCGAATGATGTTGGTGAGCCTCCATCTCCACGGTATAATGCCACATTGTAATGAATATTTTTTTGCATATAAATATAGCAGGGCCAAGTAGTTGTTCTCAAGCAATTTAATATATGCTGATAAGATATATAAAAAGATAGCACCTGGTATACTTTGAACACGGATGCTAGCATTAGATATTGTTAGATGCAATCCGGGTAGACCAGGAGATGATGACTTATTATGATGATGACTCATTGCTCTGTTCCCGTAGTAGTACCGTGCAATACTAACTGAATTTGCTCCCAGCAGATGATGACTTATTATGATGATGACTCATTGCTCTGTTCCCGTAGTAGTACCGTGCAATACTAACTGAATTTACGTCAAACATATATCCGGTTTGACCCTCCTCTCCTTTTATCATTAGCTTCCTATAGTAAACCGCCTGCAACGCTTTCCAGGTCGTGGGTTGTTTTCCCTCTCCTTTTGTCGGGTAACGAGATGATTGACAGCATTTGAACCCGTCAGCTCAAGATGCAACAGCAGTCAACCCTGCATGGCATAACCGCGGAGTTGCAGGAGTCGCCAGCTTAGCACTGAATAAGTTGTTGATGACGCAGCCCCTCAGCATGCCTATGGGCAAGTGCAGGTCAGCGAGCCACGGTGGCGGTAGAGTTGAGTCCGCTCAAGGCGTTTTAGTGACCTGGAGCAGGGGCGGAGTTGTGGCCACGCGGCGGAGGCGGAAGCAGAGGCGGCTCAGCGGCACAGTCGGAGTGACAAAGCAGGTCCGCGAGGGTGACTTG
The DNA here is from genome assembly GCF_018294505.1 of Triticum aestivum. Classification (NCBI taxonomy): domain Eukaryota; kingdom Viridiplantae; phylum Streptophyta; class Magnoliopsida; order Poales; family Poaceae; genus Triticum; species Triticum aestivum. The sequence goes on along the minus strand of NC_057800.1, from coordinate 390,031,086 downwards.
GCGATGGTGACTCGAGCAGAGACCGGGGTGACCGGTGCAACTAACAGGGGAACAGCCCACTCAGCTGCGGACGACCAACGCCGCCTCGCCTTCTGTATGCTTGATATAACCGGCATGAGTAGAACTGCATGAAATTCCTTATTGCTTCCAATATTAGCTTTTTTTTATTTTGAGATGACCACGATGGTCCCTGTGGCCTCTTCCTTTCTTGGCAGGATAAACAATCATAGAATTGCAGGTGACCACGGGCGACTTGAGTCATGGTTGAATCCGGTTGACTTAGAAGCCGGCAACCTGGATGCCGGCTTGACGTGCAGCGGCGGGAAGCCTGCCCCGACGAGGCCGTCTTGCAACGAGGCGAGGTTGAGGCAGCTCATAAACCAGCGACTCACAGAGGAGCAGGCAAGGCGGATCGACCCGGGCAGGTTTGGGACAACGGTGAACTGGCCGGGCGACTCGCGGCGATTGGGCACGGATGCAGTGACCCGACAGAAGGGTTAAAGTGGAGACACAAGGTCTCAGCTTGCAGCGCGGCGGTTTGGATCGAGGTACGCCCACGGCAGCGCAACAGTTTAAAAGCGGGACCGGCGCGGCTGTTTGACGGAGACCGCAGAAACGAGGAGCGGTGACTCGATGTAAGATAACGCGAAACAGGCGGCGGCTCCTCGCACGACGGAAGGGGCAAGTCAACGGGGTTCGTCCGCGCCGGCGGTGGGTTGGAGAAGCCCAGTCATGGCCGGTTTAAAGCGGCAGCCGGCTTGAGGGAGAGGACGCCGGCTTGAGCGGAGGTGGCTCGATGTGCAGCAAGGCTAAACGGAAGCGAGGCCGTGATGCGGTTGCAGCGGATTGAGGCGGTGCGGGGGCCACGACAGCTCGACGACTCGGCAGGGTAGCTTAAAGCGACAGGTCACAACGTCGGCGAGGCCATGGAAGAAAAGGCATCGTAAGGCGGGTCAAAGCGACGACACGAATCGGCCAGGAGGTGAGACCGGCGCGCAGCCAGGTCGTAGGAGGCTGGTGCATGCGGCCGCGGGCGGACGCGACCCGGCAGTGCTTTGGAGGCGGCGGCTGGAGGCTGTGGGGACGGCGCGAGGCAGGGCCGACCCGAGGCGACTTGGAAACCAAGGCGGCTGAGGGACGCCAGCGAGGCGAGCAGCAGCAGCAGTGTTGAACCGGCGATGTGGAGACCAGATAGAGGGGCTCGGCAACTCGCCGGAAAGACCGCTCCGCAGGGGTGGCTCGAGGCGGCTCAGTGCCGGACCAGCGGGGGCGGTTCAACGCGGCAGTGGCGGAGCTGTACTATCCTTGTGAGGCGGAGGCGAGGTCAGGCCGGGACAAGAGGCGCAGAGGTCATCCCGGATGCCTAAGATCCGAGGCGGTGCCGGGATAGAAAGTAGAGGGATCTGGTGGCACAGCGCGGCTGCAGCTCGCGGTGGTTGGCTCGCCGCGGACGGCTCTATAAAGCAAGTGCACGGCTCTTCTCGGCGGGTGCTCAAGATGGAGGCGGCCGCGGTGAATGTAGACGAAGACCAAGATAGGGCACCTGGCGACTACGACTCGGACGACCGCAGGGGCAGCGGTGAGGCCGGGTCAACTTAACCCGGCGGTGGTTCAATGCCCGGACGGCAGCCCATGTCAGAAGGTATCTGCCCGTCAAGTGAAGGCGGAGGCGGCTTGAAAAAGAGGCATAGCGGAGTTAAAACAGGCAGACGTTGATTCCTCCTCCGGGTCAAACAAGGCTCGGCCGGCTTCAGAAGGAGCAGTGGATCGTTTTCTTTCCTTGTTTCCAATAGTAGACCCCATGACCCAGTTGTGGTTTCTAGCTGATTTTAATCTCCATGGACTGACCCCCATCGAGACCGAAGTGAACCAGCGATTAATCCCTCTAACAGGTTTGCTCGGATCCATGAACAGCAACAGCAGCAGTAAAAAATACGCCTGATCTCCTCGGGAGTAGACAACAACTTGATGAAAACAGCTCCACCTGATCTTTCTTACGGGTGAATAATAATCATGCGTATCGAAGGTGCTAGCCTTGCATCAGAACAGATCGTGGTGCATCCAAAGCCCATGGTGACCCAGACATAGATATATTTTGGCCGGGCCTGGCGACTTGTGCCGGCGCAAACCGAGCAACCCTACCTTGTCTCCAATTCTTCTTCATGTTGATCAATCACGAGCTTCTCAATACCTTAGGAAAGATCCCTCCAAGAACTCAACACCACGGGGTGCGTGGCTCCATGGTAGACGCCAACTGTCGTGGAATTGTCACGGCAGATGTCCTAGTGTGAGGACTTAGTCATGAGGCCAACGCATCTATGTGGTAGCTTGAAAGGGGTTGAGCGGAATCGACAGACGCAATGCAAGACAAGGGTTTAGACAGCTTCGGGCCCCGGGAAACATCATCTGGTAACAACCCTACGTGCTGTTTGAGGCTAGGTCTCATTATGTTCATGAGGAAGTCGCCGTAAACCGGCTCTCCCAGTTAACCCTAACCCTTAAGATTGTTTCTTCTTGCTTGTCTCTCTTTGGGGAGCCCTCCCCTCCTTATATATGTTGAAGGGGCGGGTTACATGTAGAGTCCAACTCGGACTTAAGACTTAACTATTATGACTTCTCTTCTTGGGCTTCTTAACATCTTGGGCTTCATAACGTCTCGGGGTTCATAACTCCTGGCAACCCCATTACCACTACCTGCCAGGAGTTAACTGGTGCCGGTTTAAGATAGTCTGCCAGGAGTTAACTGGTGTCGGTTTAAGATGGTCTGCCGGTTTTAAAATGTGTGCTGAGTTATCATCTGACTTAACTCATGTCTTAACTATCAGCCGGTTAACAACCTGCCGGTTTACCGTCTAGGTTAACTGCCTGTTTTACTTGTCTGTCCTGACGGTCAGCCGGTTTAACAACCTGCCTGTTTACTGTCTGACTTAATACCAACCGGTTTACCACCTGCCTTAACACCTGCCGGTTTACCACCTGCCTTAACACCTGCCGGTTTACCAACTGCCTTAACACCTGCCGGTTTACCAAGTCCGAGCCGGGTTATAACTCAGGACGGATCATACCGCGGGGTATATCCCCGACAACGTCTGTTTTTCCCGTGCCCCTCTTGATCCAGGAGCCCGAGCTCCGCTACCTGAGGCCGCCGTCTTTGACCAGACTCGTCAGCGACCAGGCGCCCCTGCAGCCCCCCCTACAGACTCATCTCCAACCGTACCAGCGACCAGTGGCCGCTCACCGGAACACACCGGACCAGCAGTTGTTCCAGGCCATCGCCCCAGTCTTCCTCGACCTCCACGGCCTTCTCCCCGTCCCGTTCGTCCCGGAGCTCCTCTACCCCGCCAAGTCCTGCGCCGCTATGCCTCCTCATCAGCCATGTCACCGGTGACCAAGGCCACCAGGACCTCCTCTACGGGGCAACACCGCCGGCCACCTCTCCGAGCAGAGCCGCCGGACCAGCAGCCAAGCCATGGCCACCGCAACTCGCTCAAGCCCCCTCTATTCGCCGCTTGGATGCCGCGAAGTCGTGGAGCCATCGTCGTTCCTCCTTTGCCGCCCCAAGCTTCGTCGCGGGTCGCCTCCGTCCCGCCTTCGGTCAGATCTGGTGCCCCCGTGACCGGATCCCGCCTGTCCCCGTCTGTTCCTGGCCGTCGTTTCCCTGCCTCGCTGCTGCTCTGCTCTGCTTCTTCTCGAGCAGAGGAGCGCGCCCGCAAACCGCTGCCTCGCCCGCTCGTCCAGTCGCGTGTTGACTGCGTAGCCCTTCACCTGCGTCGGCCCAGCAGCGCCAAGGCCTGCGAGTCATGCAAGGCCTCCAACACAGATCTGGGCCTTGGTCCAGGGTGAGCCACCCAAACCCTGTGCGCCCTCTTTTTTCCCACTGTTCGGTCAGTCAGTTTCGGCCCATAGACGTATTTTTTTCATTCTACGAATTTATCATTTTCCTGGCCTTTGCATATTTACAAGAGAATGCCATCATTTTGATATGCTCACAACTAAATAACCGTGCATTGGATTAAAATGATCTATATATGTAAAATGCTTAGAATTTAATCTAGTTTCATAATATGCCACTTTCATGCACGTTTGAAACGTTTAACATGTTGTTTGTTTAAATTTGCTTAAATGCCATGTTAAAATGATTTATTTCATAACTAAATAACCGTAGCTCCAAATTTAATGAACTTTATATGTAAATGGGGTTAAAAATGCCTAGTTTAACATGGTGTACTTGCTTTGCATGTTTAAAGACTCTAAAATATGGTTTAGGGCAGAACAGTACCTAATCCAAAAATATGCACATGAGGATTTTCCAGAATTGTTGTTTGTTATTTACGGCCTCATTTAAACTTTACTAGATAGTTAGTTTAATTATGCTTAACCTATTGCCATGTTAATCAACATTTATATTGCTGTGTACCTAAATGGGAGAGAACTAAATAATTAAATGTGATGTTTCGTAACTCATGGCATATTGAGCTCCACTTAAATTGTAGTATTGTTTGTTGCACTTTGCCATGCCATGCCTCTTTAAACTGGACATGCATCATACTTGGTTGTGCATCATGCCATGCTTATGTATGGTTGTTTACTATGTTGTTTGCTTCTTTCTGGGTTGCTTCTCGTGTTAGCTTCGGTTTCGTTTTGGAGTTGTGAGGATTCGTTCGACTACGTTTGTTTGTCTTCTTCATGGACTCGTTCTTCTTCCTTGCGGGATCTCATGCAAGATGACCATACCCTCGAAATCACCTCTATCTTTGCTTGCTAGTTGCTCGCTCTATTGCTATGCTGCGATACCTACCACTTGCTATATCATGCCTCCCATATTGCCATGTCAAGCCTCTAACCCTCCTTTCCTAGCAAACCGTTGTTTGGCTATGTTACCTCTTTGCTCAGCCCCTGTTATAGCATTGCTAGTTGCAGGTGAAGCTGAAGTTTGTTCCATGTTGGAATATGGATATTTTGGGATATCGCAATATCTCTTATTTAATTAATGCATCTATATACTTGGTAAAGGTTGGAAGGATCGGCCTTATGCCTGGTGTTTTGTTCCACCCTTGCCGCCCTAGTTTCCGTCATACTGGTTTTATGTTCCTTAATTTTGCGTTCCTTACACGGTTGGGTGTTATGGGGACCCCTTGATAGTTCGCTTTGAATAAAATTCCTCCAGCAAGGCCCAACCTTGGGTTTACCATTTGCCTCACCACCATCTACTTTTCCCTTGGGAGTCGCGCTCCCGAGGGTCATCTTTATTTTAACCCCCCTGGGCCAGTGCTTCTCTAAGTGTTGGTCCGAACCGAGCCGCCTGCGGGGCCACCTCGGGGAAACTCGAGGTTCGGTTTTACTCGTAGCTTGTCTCATCCGGTGTTGCCCTAAGAATGAGATATGTGCAGCTCCTATCGGGATGTCGGCGCATCGGGCGGTTGTGCTCGTCTTGTTTTACCATTATCGAAATGTCTTGCAACCGGGATTCTGAGCCTGATCGGGTCTTCCCGGGAGAAGGAATATCCTTCATTGACCGTGAGAGCTTGTGATGGGCTAAGTTGGGACACCCCTGCAGGGTTTGAACTTTCGAAAGCCGTGTCCGCGGTTATGGGCAGATGGGAATTTGTTAATGTCCGGTTGTAGAGAACTTGACACTTAACTTAATTAAAATGCATTAACCGCGTGTGTAGCCGTGATGGTCTCTTTTCAGTGGAGGCCGGGAAGTGAACATGGTTCTTGTGTTATGTTTGGACGTAAGTAGTTTCAGGATCACTTCTAGCTTCTCGACCGTGCGCTACTTCTCTTCTCGCTCTCTTTTGTGTATGTTAGCCACCATATATGCTAGTGCTTGCTGCAGCTCCACCTCACTACCCTTTCCTACCCATAAGCTTAAATAGTCTTGATCTCATGGGTGTGAGATTGCCGAGTCCTCGTGGCTCATAGATACTTCCAAATAGTTGTAGGTGCCGATGATACCAGTGCAGGTGACGCAACCCAGCTCAAGTGTGAGGTCGATGAAGATCTTTTCGTTGTTGTGTTTCGTTTCCTATTGATCAGTAGTGGAGCCCAGTTGGGATGATCGAGGATATAGCATTTGGGGTTGTCTTATTTTATTTTGGTTCTGTAGTCGGACCTTGATTGTATTATGGATGATGTACGTTTAACTTGTATTTGTGTGAAGTGGCGATTGTAAGCCAACTCTTTATCCCTTTCTTATTTAGTACATGGGATGTGTGAAGATTACCCCTCTTGCGACAAGCCTACCATGCGGCTTTGCCTCTAAGTCGTGCCCCGACACGTGGGAGATATAGCCGCATTTTGGGTGTTTCAAGTTGGTAATCAGAGCCTTCCCCGACTTAGGAGCCCCTGCTTGATCGAATCGCGGACGTTGTTGAGTGTAGAACAAAATGTTTTGAGTCTTATAGGATTATATATATCGGAGAGGAGGATTCTTATTACTCCTCAGTCCCTTCGTCGCTCTGGTGAGGCCTCCTGACATAGAGTTTTGACTCTTCTCTCCTCAAATTTCATGAAAAAATTAGGATCACGCGGGTATCTTGGAATCGTTCTGATAGTCTTGTGACGAGAACATTGTTCTTGGTGCCTCCTGATAGTTAGGGGTTGTGGCAGTATCCCGGGGAGTTGAGCTCCGAGGTGTTGTCGTCACAATTTTATCATTGCAGTTCAGAATACCTGAGTTCGCCGACATCGAAAATCTCTTTTATGCAGTTGTTGGTGAGATAACCTCGATGCCACCCAGTATTGGGGCGGGAGTTCGGGAGTATTGCCATAACTCGTATAACGGATGCTTTTCGAAGGTTGAGGTAAATGATTACCGAAGGTTTCTTGGTTATGTGTTGAAGGATGGATACAGCTAGATGTAGGAATTGTTAGTTTGGGTGAGATATTGTGCTTCCCCTGTATCCCCAACACCTGATTGCATAACCAGAAAGTTTTGGGAGTTTATAAGTGGGAATTCAAGTAGCTCCTAGAATATCTTTCCAACAGACACATGATACGATATGGGATCTATCATATGTTTGTTCCGGCTTATTCTGCAAGCCAATCCTTTGTTTTTTTGTTGTTGTGGTATTCGAGTTGCTTCAATGTCAAGTGTTGATTCCATACCTTTCCTAAGCAATGCTCTCATATTTCTATGAGAGTATTAATCCTTCTTGATCATCAAGGTGGTCATGCCAATTCTTTCCTTTCCGGTGTGCTTCTCTTCAAGTGGATCAAATCATTTCGACATCCGCAAGATCAACTGTAGGTTTTCTCGATGGTATCCATTCCATCTGCCCAAGTTGCCTTTGCTTTCCCACCCTCCCACCCTTGTTTCTTCAAGGACTCGGATTTCCTAATCAAGTATCCATCTTATTGATGGGAAGTATCTCCATTCTTTTCTTTCAATGTTCTTATCCAGTGATTCTCATGAAGATACTAACGGAGCTTCAAGTTCATCATCTTCGTTCTCTTTCTTCTCTGGTGGATCCAATTCAAGCGTTGTCGATCATATCCTTTCCTCATTTCAAATGTTTTTCCCATGCCGGTGCACCTCGTAATCTTTCACTTCTTGTTATTCTTTTGTTCTAGAGTGCTGAAGATATCTCAGAAGATTCAAGTTTCCATTCTCAATTCGCTCAACTTCTTTTGAGGATGTTATCTCATTCAAGCCATTTAATTCAACTAGCACAATCTCTCTTTTAAATTGTTCAACGGTGTATCTTTTGAGTGGGCCCCAACCCACAGGTCTTTCCCAGGATCTTACCTGACTCTTCTATTTTCCTGGAGTTACTCTCAAATTCTTCTCCAAGTTGACATAAAAATGAATTATCATCAGTCATATGTATTTCTCCAAGATCTTTCAAATTCTTTCATCGTTGGTCAACCTTTCTATTATTCATTCCGGAGTGTCTCAACAATTCATGGTGATGTTTCTTATTGTCATTCTGTGCATTTGAGGACTGAAGAAGTGTTTCCTCTAAATCTTGCTCCATTCTCTTCAAGATTCATCGTTCTAGCTTTATGCCATCCTCTCATAATTGTTTTCATTTGTGAGAATTCTTTTCACCCATCCCGAGCAATTTAGGAGTCTTTTCAGTTTGATTCTACGAAGCTCCATCTAAATCATTGCAAGGCTTCATCTTGTTTCTTTTCAACTTCCTTCGTTTCATCATTCGTTTATTACCGGAGTTCTTCATGGAGGCTCAACATGGTGGTTCGGCAAGAATTTAATTCCTTCTCGAAGTGCTCATCAAGATTCTTTTCAGAGGAGCTCAAGTATTCTCCATATTGCATTATGAAGTGCAATTATTTCTACCTTATCTTTGGAGATGGTGTTATGTCACGCTTGACAGTTTCCCTTCGTGTGTCATGATTCAATAGTTGTCAAGAATGAGATAGTTAAAGCCATCAATTTCTTCGAGCATGAGCTCTTCTCAATCCATCAATCTCTTCGTTGGAGTTATCTTGGGTTATATTTCACCTAAAGCCTTCCCTAAGGAATATTGCTTATTGTGGTGTCTATCAATGATCCAAGTTTTTCTTCTATCCTCTCGGCGAAAGGAGTTGTCATCTCCTTGTTGACCTCAATCCAATCTATTGTTTTCATTAGTGGCAGAATTTTGCCTCATAATCTTGAGACGTTTTCCATAAGCCCACTACAAGCTTATTTGTTTCGTGGTTGGTTTTCCAACAACTCCATTATAACCTTCTTGGAAGGGTGCCTTCCAAGCTCATTTGTGGCAGAAGTTGTCATTTTTCTTCTCAATTCTTTCCTTTCCAACGATCCAGCTTCTATTCTTTCGTTCCGGAGGAGGCATTGTGATGTTGCTCTCTTCACTCTTCATCTCTAATTGTGAGGATCATGTTCTTTCCTTTTCTTATCCATTTAACTGGAGTGTCGTGTTTTCATTCAAGTTCTCTCATCTTATCAAGTTTTGCCTTCCTTCTCAACTGGAGTGTTGTCTAAGATCTTTCTTACCCCTTGTTCCATTCTTTCAATAGTTCTGGAAGCAGTGTGTTGTCGATTTCGTCAAGTAACCTCTCGTCTTGTCTAGCTCATGTTCAATTCCTTCCATTTACAGTCGGAGTGTTGTCCAAATTATATCATTCTTATTCCGTCTCTATCATGTTTTAACCAGAGTGTAGTGGCTATCATTCCTCTTCTAACCGGAGTCTCATCCAAGTGCTTTCATTTTGCCAAGTCCATATTATTGCTTTCCATTTCCAACCGGAGTGTTGTCGTAATTGATCTTTATCGTTCCTTGTACATCGCGTTTCAATCGGAGTGCTTGCATGTACTTCTTATCCATTGTAACCTTTTTTCTTATGTCTTTCAACCTACAAGTTTCTAGTAATGTTCTTTGTTCCTCTTTTCTAACGGAGTGTTTTAAACTTTGTTCATCTCCGTTATATTCTTTTCTCAAAATGGTTTAACCTCGCAAGGTTTTTTTGGTTCCACTTATTTGTAAAAGAAGCAACTTAGTTTTACCTTTTGCTCTTCCTCTTCCGTTTCTCTCCGGTGCCATCCTAGATCTCGGGACGAGATCCTCTTGTAGTGGTGGAGTGTTGTGACGCCCCGAGACCGTTGCGCCAGGTGTCTTCCAGTTATTCGCTGTTGTTGCCTTGCCTTTCGCTTGCGTGTTGCATCTTGCCATCTCATCATCCGCATTGCATCATCATGTTTTCAAAACTTGCATCCGTCCGGGTCTCCACGTTCCTTCTGTTGTCCGTTCTGAGCCCAGACACACTTGCACGCGCCCACGGCATGTCCGAAATATTATTTTATAAGTGGTCGGAAAATGTTCTCGGAATGGGATGAAAGTTGGCATGCGGTGTTGTTATGTTGTAGGTAGGCCGCCTGCCAAGTTTCATCGCATTCGGAGTCCGTTTCATGCCCCAACGGTTAAATATAGCGGCAATATAGTCGGTCTATCATCGGACATTTTCGGTCTCCGGAAGCAGTTGCCGGGCTACACTCCTTCCCTCTCATCTCAGCCCAACCCCCTCTACATAGTCCATCTAGCCCACCTAGCTACCCCTCCACTCCGGGACATCCGATGATGATCGAATGGTCCGAAAGCAGATGAAACCCCCCTAACCTAATCCAATAACATATATAGAGAGAGCAACCCTAAATTTCAGGGGAGCTGTCCCATCCTCCACTCGTTGCCGCCGCCACTTCAAATCCTCTCGAGATCATTGCCAGATCCACCTCAATTTCCTCATTCCTCTAACCAGCGAGCTCCTCCCGATCCTCCTCCTTTTCCCTCGCTCATCTCTCTCTGTTGCCTCCACCAGGACACCATGGACGACCTCTTCTTTTGATATGTCGCCGCTCCTTTGTCTCCTTCAAGCAGTAGCAGCCCCCACACAATGGATCCCCTCTGCCTCGCCTGAGCTCGCCGGGGAGCAGAGCACCACGGCGCCTGTTTTTACCCTATCGATCCAGGAGCCCGTGCTCCGCTACCTGAGGCCGCCGTCTTTGACCGGACTCGTCAGTGACCAGGCATCCCTGCAGACTCATCTCCGGCCGTCCTGGCGACCAGTGGCCGCTCGCCGGAACACACTGGACCAGCAGCTATTCCAGGCCGTCGCCCCAGTCTTCCTCGACCTCCACGGCCTTCTCCCCGTCCATTCATCCCGGAGCTCCTCTACCCCGCCAAGTCATGTGCCGCTATGCCTCCTCGTCAGCCACATCGACGGTGACCAAGGCCACAAGGACCTCCTCTATGGGGCAACGCCGCCGGCCACCTCTCCGAGCAGAGCCACCGGACCAGCAGCCAAGCCATGGCCACCGCGACTCGCTCAAGCCCCCTCTGTTCGCCGCTTGGATGCCGCCAAGCCATGGAGCCATCATTGTTCCTCCTTTGCCGCCCCAAGCTTCGTCGCGGGTCGCCTCCGTCCCGCCTCCGGTCAGATTCGGTGCCCCCGTGGCCGGATCCCGCCTATCCCCGTCTGTTCCTGGCCGCCGTTTCCCTTCCCCCCCGCTGCTCTGCTCTGCTTCTTCTCGAGCAGAGGAGCGCACCCGCAAACCGCTGCCTCGCCCGCTCGTCCAGTCGCGCGTTGACCGCGTAGCCCTTCACCCGCATCGGCCCAGCAGCGCCAAGGTCTGTGAGGCCTGCGAGGCCTCCGACACAGATCTGAGCCTTGGCCCAGGGTGAGCCACCCGCACCCCGCGCGCCCTCTTTTTTTCCACTGTTCGGTCAGTCAGTTTCGGCACATAGATGTTTTTTCCATTCTACGAATTTATCATTTTCCTGGCCTTTGCATATTTACAGGAGAATGCCATAATTTTGATATGCTCACAACTAAATAACCGTGCATCGGATTAAAATGATCTATATATGTAAAATGCTTAGAATTTCATCTAGTTTCATAATATGCCACTTTCATGCATGTTTGAAACGTTTAAAATGATGTTTCATTAAATTTTCTTAAATGCCATGTTAAAATGATTTATTTGCTTAAATGCTCCAAATTTAATAAACTTTATATGTAAATGGGGTAGAAAAATGCCTAGTTTAACATGGTGTACTTTCTTTGCATGTTTAACAACTCTAAAATATGGTTTAGGGCAGAACAGTACCTAATCCAAAAATATGCACATGGGGATTTTCCGGAATTGGTGTTTATTATTTACGGCCTCATTTAAACTTGACTAGATAGTTAGTTTAATTATGCTTCACCTCTTGCCATGTTAATCAACATTTATATTGTTGAGTACCTAAACGGGAGAGAACTAAATAATTAAATGTGGTGTTTCGTCAATATTCAACTCGTGGCATATTGAGCTCCACTTAAATTGTAGTATTGTTTGTTGCACTTTGCCATGTCATGCTCTTAAAAGCGGGCATGCATCATACTTGGTTGTGCATCATGCCATGCTTATGTATGGTTGTTTACTATGTTGTTTGCTTCTTCCCGGGTTGCTTCTCGCGTTAGCTTCGGTTTCATTCCGGAGTTGTGAGGATTCGTTCGACTACGTCCGTTTGTCTTCTTCATGGACTCGTTCTTCTTCCTTGCGGGATCTCATGCAAGATGACCATACCCTCGAAATCACTTCTATCTTTGCTTGCTATTTTCTCCCTCTATTGCTATGCCGCGATACCTACCACTTGCTATATCATGCCTCCCATATTGCCATGTCAAGCCTCTAACTCTCCTTTCCTAGCAAACCGTTGTTTGGCTATGTTACCGCTTTGCTAAGCCCCTCTTATAGCATTGCTAGTTGCAGGTGAAGCTGAAGTTTGTTCCATGTTGGAATATCACAATATCTCTTATTTAATTAATGCATCTATACACTTGGTAAAGGTTGGATGGCTCTGCCTTATGCCTGGTGTTTTGTTCCACTCTTGCCGCCCTAGTTTCCGTCATACCGGTGTTATGTTCCTTGATTTTGCGTTCCTTACACGGTTGGGTGTTATGGGGACCCCTTGACAGTTCGCTTTGAATAAAACTCCTCCAGCAAGGCCCAACCTTGGTTTTACCATTTGCCTCACCACCACCTACTTTTCCCTTGGGAGTCGTGCTCCCGAGGGTCATCTTTATTTTAACCCCCCCGGGCCAGTGCTTCTCTAAGTGTTGGTCTGAACCAAGCCGCCTGCGGGGCCACCTCGGGGAAACTCGAGGTTCGGTTTTACTCGTAGCTTGTCTCATCCAGTGTTGCCCTGAGAATGAGATATGTGCAGCTCCTATCGGGATGTCGGCGCATCAGGCGGTCTTGCTGGTCTTGTTTTACCATTGTCTAAATGTCTTGTAACCGGGATTCCGAGCCTGATCGGGTCTTCCCGGGAGAAGGAATATCCTTCGTTGACCGTGAGAGCTTGTGATGTGCTAAGTTGGGACACCCTTGCAGGATTTGAACTTTCGAAAGCCATGCCCGCGGTTATGGGCAGATGGGAATTTGTTAATGCCCGGTTGTAGAGAACTTGACACTTAACTTAATTAAAATGCATCAACCGCGTGTGTAGCCGTGATGGTCTCTTTTCGGCGGAGTTCGGGAAGTGAACACGGTTCTTGTGTTATGTTTGAACTTAAGTAGTTTCAGGATCACTTCTAGCTTCTCGACCGTGTGCTGCTTCTATTCTCGCTCTCTTTTGCGTATGTTAGCCACCATATATGCTAGCGCTTGCTGCAGCTCCACCTCACTACCCTTTCCTACCCATAAGCTTAAATAGTCTTGATCTCGCGGGTGTGAGATTGCTGAGTCCTCGTGGCTCACAGATACTTCCAAATAGTTGTAGGTGCCGATGATACCAGTGTAGGTGACGCAACCCAGCTGAAGTGGAAGCTCGATGAAGATCTTTTCGTTGTTGTGTTTTGTTACCTATTGATCGGTAGTAGAGCCCAGTTGGGACGATTGGGGATCTAGCATTTGGGGTTGTCTTCTTTTATTTTGGTTCCGTAGTCGGACCTTGATTGTATTCTGGATGATGTGAGTTTAACTTGTATTTGTGTGAAGTGGCAATTGTAAGCCAACTCTTTATCCCTTTCTTATTCAGTACATGGGATGTGTGAAGATTACCCCTCTTATGACAAGCCTATCATGCGGCTTTGCCTCTAAGTCGTGCCCCGACACGTGGGAGATATAGCCGCATTGTGGGTGTTTCATTCGTCAAGGCGACCCCCACTCCCCCTTCTTGTTTAACCTGGCAGTTGAATGCCTATCAAAAATGATCTTTAGTGCCCAAAAAGAAAAACTAATTACTGGTCTAGCTCCGGATCTGATTAAGGGGGTGTTTCTGTGTTGCAATATGCAGATGACACGGTTTTGTGTTTTGAGCATGACACTTCTGCTGCAGTAAATCTCAAACTGCTTCTTTATATGTTTGAACTCATGTAGAGCCTTAAAATAAACTATTTTAAGAGTGAAATTCGGTGTGTGGGGGTGACAATGGCATCCTTAATTACTATGCGGAGCTCTTTAATTGCCAAATTGGTCACTTGCCTATGCGATACTTAGGGGTGCCAGTCAGCTTTTCCTCTCTTAGATGCCTTGAGTGGATCTTTGTTGATGAAAAATTTAGAAAGTGTTGCGAATCCTGGATTGGTAACGTTGTTTCCTCGGGTGGCAGACTCACTTTGTTGAACTCCTCCCTATCTAGTATAGTCTATTACTATATGGCTATGTTCCTTCTCCCTAAAACTTTCATTGAAAAACTGGACAAGCGGAGGCGTCGGTTTTTTTTGCAAAGTTTTGATGGGCGTAAGAGATATCACTTGGTTCGTTGGAGTAGAGTGTGCCGCTCCAAGGACAAGGGTGGTCCGGGTGTGAAAGATCTACGAAAACAAAATATCAGTCTCCTTGTTAAATAGTGGTGGAAACTTGATACTCAAAAGGGACTTTGGCAAGATATTGTTAAAGCCAAATACTTGAAAAGGGATACGGTTTCCACGGTGAAAAGTAAGTTCAATGATTCCCCTATCTGGAGGGATATTATGAAAGTAAAAGAGTACTACATGCGGGGCAGATTGATTCATGTCAACTCGGGGGATGTGGCTCGAGTCTGGGAGGACTCACTGAATGGGCTACCCGCCATGCGAGTCCAGTATCCCCAACTATTTAGCATCTGTACTATGCCTGAGATCACAGTTGATAAGCCTGGGGGTGTGGAAACTGGCGACAGGTGCGCGGTCATGTTGTGCATGATGTTTGTGACCCGTCGTGGCACACGGCATGGCACATGTGCCGGACTGGAAGCACAGACGTATGTGCCGAGAGGGAACGTTCCTGTGGCCTGATGAGGAAGTCAGTTCCTCTGAGTGGGGGTGTATGTGATAGCCTGGCTTATTAGCGATGATAGACTACTCATATCAATAAGGAATTCCTTCTTTTTCGGGTTCCCATTCGGACAGAACTCCAAAGTTAAGCATGCTCAGCTTGGAGTAGTCTCAGGATGGGTGACCGGCCGGGAAGTTGCTCCCGGGTGTGCACGAGTGAGGACAAAGTGCGCAGAAAAGACTAGTATTGATCTGTGGGGCCAGTCTAGATCCCGCCCAGAGTAACGACCACTGGCGGGTGTGTCTGGGGCGTTACATGTGGAAACTGGCGACATGTTTCGCAGGAGACTAAACCCCCCTCTCGATAACATGTGGATGGTGGTGCGCATGACTGTGCTAAGCTATATTTCCTCGGCGGAGCCAGATCGGGTTGGCTGGGCTCCTGGACCTAATGGCCATTTTACTACCAAACCCATGTATAAATCGCTTGAAAGTAATCTTGCAGGATGCGATTACCGTTGGATTTGGAAAGCTAAAGTCCCACTAAAGATCAAGATCTTTATGTGGTAGTTGTTCCAGGACGCGGTTCTAACTAGAGATGTTATGAAACGTCGAAAGTGGCCTGGGAATGCCAAGTGTTCGTTTTGTGCGGCCCGTGAGACGGCACAACATCTTTTCTTCCTCTGCCCTGTTGCTAGGGTGATCTGGCGTTCGGTGGGGCGGTCCTGGGCACGGACCTGTGTCCCAACAACCTTTGGCAATACTATTCCTGGTGTTATATATATCTTCCTGACGGTGCAAGGTTCTATACTTTTGGGCTAGCTGCCATCTGTTGTGCTATTTGGAATTGCCGCAACAGGGCGACCTTTGAATTTAAGCTCCCCAAAACTCCTTTTGAGATTGTATTCTCCGCATGTGTATTCATCACCGACTGGGCAGGTCTTCTGAAGGGGACAGACCATGAGGCAATGGAGCGGGGGTCACAGATGTTGAGGAACAACACAAGCAACATGATGAGGATCTGCGTTGCAGCGACGGAGGATCCAACGACAACTTGAGAGGCTGCTATCTTCTACTCTTCGCCTACCAGGGCCAGGAGGATGGTCCTGCTTTTGTGTTACCTCCTGCGTGAGGGTCTAACCTGAAGGGTCGTGTATTTTGCAAAGTCTGAGACTAGTGTTGTTGATCGTTGTGAGCTGTAGGTGTCGTCGGGTTTTCACCCCACAGTAGGTGTCTCGTAGGCGAGTTCCTGTGGTGGGTTTCCCGGCGATGCGTTGAACTCGCTTCCCCTTTCCCGCTTCCTTTCTAGCGGAACTCTGGGACATATGTATTTCCGTTATTCGGTTAATGGAAAGGGGCAATGCCCGGTTCAAAAAAATTATTGTTTTTATGTCAGTTGTCACAGCCCTGGAATATTGTTTGTAGATAGTTGCATCTTCATCCAGGCATCATATTTAAATTTCTGAAACATGAATTGAGGATTGTTGAAGCCTCAAAACTTTAATTAAAAGCAGGGCAAAAGAACCCTGGAAAATGCATTCAATGATTCCAAAATGGCCTTAACTAATGTTGGTTATATTTTGGCCAGGGTTTTACACCAAACCAAAAATAATGAACATTTTTGAGGAATATTTTGAGCATTGAATTTAAATCATATTCTATTTGAATTTGGAATTATATTCATAATATATAATGAATATATTTTCAAATGACCTGAGATATTTTTGTATTTATGAAAAAGTCCATTAAGTGACTTAAAAATATCCAGGGGAGTTTTGGCACTGTTTTCAAATTTGTTTGAATTTGAATTCAGTGGCAACTTAATAAGAAAAACAAAACAGAACAGAAATAAATAGAAAGGGAGAGAAGGCCACCTGGGCCACCTACCTGGCGCCCACTTACCTGGCCCAGCTCCCCCAACGGCCCAGCCCACCGCCGCCCCCCCCCCCCTCCCCTGTCGTCTTCC
>NC_057800.1:389992473-390014069 GCF_018294505.1 Triticum aestivum | reverse complement strand
GCGCCGGCCACCTCCTCCCTCCCTGCCTGCCTGGCTCTTCCCCGGCCCCTCCTAGCGACGCCACGACGATGCCCCGTGTCCCCTCGCTCCTCTCCCTCACTCGCTGCACCCTCTCCCCTCCTCTGCTCTCTCTCCCTCTCACCACCGAGCGCCACCGCCGCCGCCGTTCACCATAGCCGTAGCCGCAGCTATCCCCGAGCCTCTCCGACACACCCACGAGCTCCGCCTCGTCCCTCTCTTCCTCCTCACCGAGCCGCCCAACGCCGGAAGCCCCTGGACACCGCAAGCGCTACCGTTCCCCTCGTCATCCACCGGAGATCGTCGCCGTCGATTCGCTGCACTCCGGCCGCCCTCGAGCCCACTGACCCTCCAAACGGACTCACGGTGAGCCCCCGAGTCGTCTTCCCCTTCTCCCCTGGTCTCTTTCGACCTCTAGGCCATAGCCCCGTCTTGGCCGAGAACTCCACGCCGCCGGCGATGTTGCCGCCGTCACTGCAGCCAGTAAGGCTCGAAACCGAGCACGGCACCGTGCTCCTAGCATCTTCGGGAGCTCGGTGAGCCCCTTAGCCATCCCTCCCGTCCTTTGTGGCCTCGCCCCGCTCGAACCCGTAGCTCCGGCCGCCGCACTTGCCATCGCCGCCGTCGCTGTAGTGCACCTCAGCTGCTGCCTCTGGCCGCAATGGATGCGCGCGAGCCTAGGCATCTCGTAGAGCCTAACCCGAGCCCTCCGCCGCGTCTGCTGTAGCCGGCGACGAGCCGCCGGCGTATTAGCCTCGGCTGACCAGGGGTTTGACCTCCCCTGGGTCGCTGACAAGTGGGCCCTGGCCCAGCTAATCCTAGATTAGTCTTTTTAATTAAGTCTAATTAACTCAACTGACATTTTAGTTAGTAGTAATTTAACATTAATTAATTAGGTTAGTTAGTTAGTCACTGACGTGTGGACCCCACACGTCAGGTTTGACCCGAGCCAGCCCAGTTGACCCAGCTGACGTCACCGTGACGTGGTGCTGACGCCATAATTCATTTCTGGATTTATATTATTCAGGAAATTCCAGAAAATTGTAAAGCTTCTAAAAATCATAGAAATTCAACCGTAGCTCCAAATTAAATAATTTATATATGAAAAATTATCAGAAAAATTCAAGGAATCCATCTGTACCATTTCCATACATGTTAGAACAACTTATAGCTGCTGTTTAGCACAAATCAATTAAATGGCATTTGAATAATCACATATGGAGTTTGAATTTGAATCTTGTATTCAAACCAACTTCATTTAATCTGTTGCTAGTTGCATTAGCCCAAAACACATTCATTTTGCCATGTCATGATCATGCATCATATTGTGCATTGCATTGATTGTGTTCCCTTCTGCGTTGCCGGTATTTGTCCCCTCTCGATAGACGTGATACCGTTGATGTGATCATTGACACTGATGAAGACTCAATGTTATCTTCAGAAGTGCCAGGCAAGCAAAACCCCCTTGTTCATTCCGATACAAACCCACTCTCTCGCTCCTGCTCTCTTTTACTGCATTAGGACAACAACGATTCATCTGTTACTTGTTGCGGTAGTTGAACCCCTTTATCCTTTGCATGACCTGTCATTGCCACAGTAAATAGATGAAACCCACTAGCATGAGTAGGAGTTGTTTGAGCCCTGTTGTGCCTACTCATTCTTGCTTGTTTGTCATGCCTGCTACTGCTTAGAGTTGTGTCAGGTCTGATTCATCGGGAATGGATCAGAGGTGTGTGAACATGTCCTACCATTGAGAGCTAAGTGTGTGAACACGATTTGGTAAAGGTAGCGGTGAGAGGCCATGTAGGAGTACATGGTGGGTTGTCTCATTGAAGCCGTCCTTAGGAACTGAGTTCTGTGTTTGTGATCCATGACTCAGCTAGTAGCATACATTGGGCCCTGAAATATGACCCCGCTCGACTTCTTAATCACCCTTGTCCTCTGTCCAGGAGTTGCAAGTAGTTTCTGGTGTTTGTAGTATGCTGGAGGCCGTGGACAGCGCTGACCGTAGGGGTGGGCTGTGATGCGGTAGGCACGTGGCCGGGTAAACCGGGCACCCGTTTGGTGTCACGGAACCCTGTTCACATCATTTGGGGCTGTGAGCGAAACTCCGGCCGGATCTCCTCATGGATGGAACCCGAATAGGCGATAAACCTGGACTAGAGACTTAGGTGTTTAGGTAGGTCGTGGTCTACACCCACGTCGGCTTTCGCTTGAAGTCTGCCGAGCACATGTCGTGTGCAGACGCTAAGTGGTGGAAACATGTATGAAGAAGTACACCCCTGCAGGGTTAACATCATCTATTCGAATAGCCGTGTCCACGGTAAAGGACTTCTAGGTTGCTTATATCAGTTCATAGACAAGTGAAAGTGGATACTCTAAAATACGCAAGATAAGCGTGAGTGCTATGGATGGCGCTCTCGTAGGGAGACGGGAGTGGATCCATAGTGGTGTATTGATATGGTGAATATGTGGACTCGTGTGCGCCACCTCAAAAGGGTTACATTGCAGTCGTAGTTCAGGATAGCCACCGAGTCAAAGCTGGCATTGCTGCAGTTAAACCCCACCATCCCCTTGTTGAAAATGATGCATATGTAGTTAGTTCTGATGTAAGTCTTGCTGGGTACATTTGTACTCACGTTTGCCTATTTTATGTTTTGCAGAGAGACTTCAGTCTCACTAGTAGTTCCACGTGGACTTCGACGTTTAGCTTGTTACCTCAGCTACGATCTTGTGCCCTCGGCAGGATTTGGTAGATAGTCAGGCTTCTCAGCCTTTTTCATTTATAGATGTCTGTACTCAGACATGATAGCTTCCGCTTGTGCTTTGACTTGTATGCTCTGATTGTTGGGTCATGAGACCCATGTTTGTAATATCTCGCTCCTCGGAGCCTATTGATTAAAATACTTGAGTTGTAGAGTCATGTTGTGATGCCATGTTGTATTTGCACATATCGAGCATATTGTGTGTATGTTATTGAAATGCTTGGTATGTGTGGGATCTGACAACCTAGTTGTTTATCCTTGGTAGCCTCTCTTACCGGGAAATGTCTCCTAGTGTTTCTACCGAGCCATGGTAGCTTGCTACTGCTCCGGAACACTTAGGCTGGCCGGCATGTGTCCTTCTTCGTTCCTGTGTCTGTCCCTTCGGGGAAATGTCACGCATTGAGTACCGGAGTCCTGTTAGCCCGCTACAGCCCGGTTTACCGGAGTCCTACTAGCCCAGTGCTACAGCCCGGACCCACTTGCTGTTGACCGAAATGTTCGAAGCTGGGTCATGAATGCCTGTCCCTGTAAGTCTGTGCCACTTTGGGTTTACGACTAGTCATGTCAGCCCGGGCTCCTTATCATATGGATGCTAGCGACACTATCATATACGTGAGCCAAAAGGCGCAAACGGTCCCGGGCAAAGGTAAGGCGACACCCGTGGGGATACCGTGCGTGAGGCCGCAAAGTGATATGAGGTGTTACAGACTAGATCGATGTGACATCGAGTCGGGGTCCTGACATCAATATTAAAACTTTTGTCTTGAATCTTTCGGATCTGAACGTTCATGCCACAATAAAGAAAATTACATTGAAAATTATGTTAGGTAGCATTCGACATCAAAAATTCTGTTTTTATCATTTACCTACTCGAGGACGAGCAAGAATTAAGCTTGGGGATGCAGATACGTATCCAACGTATCTATAATTTTTGATTGTTCCATGCTATTATATTATCCGTTTTGGATGTTTAATGGGCTTTATTATACACTTTTATATTATTTTTGGTACTTACCTATTAACTAGAGGCCCAGTGTCAGTTGATGTTTTTTTTGCCTATTTTAGTGTTTTGCAGAAAAGGAATATCAAACGGAATCCAAACGGAATGAAACCTTCGTGAGGATCTTTTTTGGAAGAAACGCAATCCAGGAGACTTGGAGTGGAGGTCAAGGAAGCAACGAGGTGGTCACGAGGTAGGGTGGCGCGCCCAGGGAAGCCAGGCGCCCCCCCCCCCACCCTCGTGGGCCCCTCATAGCTCCACCAGCCTATTTCTTTCACCTATATATACTCTTATACCCTGAAAACATCCAAGGGAGCCACGAAACCACTTTTCCACCGCCGCAACCTTCTGTACCCGTGAGATCCCATCCGGGGACCTTTTCCGGCGATCTTCCGGAGGGGCATTCGATCACGGAGGGATTCTACATCAACACCATAGCCTCTCCAATGATGTGTGAGTAGTTTACCACAGACCTTCGAGGCCATAGTTATTATCTAGATGGCTTCTTCTCTCTCTTTGGATCTCAATACAAAGTTCTCCTCGATGTTCTTGGAGATCTATTCGATGTAATTCTTTTTGCGGTGTGTTGGCCGAGATCCAATGAATTGTGGGTTTATGATTAAGATTATCTATGAACAATATTTGATTCTTCTCTGAATTCTTATATGCATGATTTAATATCTTTGCAAGTCTCTTCGAATTATCAGTTTGGTTTGGCCTCCTAGATTGATCTTTCTTTCAATGGGAGAAGTGTTTAGCTTTGGGTTGAATCTTACGGTGTCCTTTCCCGGTGACAGCAGGGGCAGCAAGGCACTTATTGTATTGTTGCCATCGAGGATAAAAAGATGGGGTTTATATCATATTGCTTGAGTTTATCCCTCTACATCATGTCATCTTGCCTAATGCGTTACTCTGTTCTTAAGAACTTAATACTCTAGATGCATGCTGGATAGCGGTCGATGTGTGGAGTAATAGTAGTAGATGCAGAATCCTTTCGGTCTACTTGACACGGACGTGATGCCTATGTTCATGATCATGCCTAGATATCATCATAACTATGCGCTTTTCTATCAATTGCTCGGCAGTAATTTGTTCACCCACCGTAATATATGCTATCTTGAGAGAAGCCACTATTGAAACCTATGGCCCCCGGGTCTACTTTACATCATATAAGTTTCTGATCTACAATTCCAGTTTACTATTTATTTTATTTTGCAATCTTTACTTTCCAATCTATACAACAAAACTACCAAAGATATTTATCTTATTATCTTTATCAGATCTCACTTTCGTAAGTGACCATGAAGGGATTGAAAACCCCTTTATCGCATTGGTTGCAAGGTTCTTGTTTGTTTGTGCAGGTACTAGGTGACTTGCGTGTAGTCTCCAACTCGATTGATACCTTGGTTCTCGAAAACTGAGGGAAATACTTACGCTACTTTGCTGCATCACCCTTTCCTCTTCAAGGGAAAACCAACGCATGCTCAAGATGTAGCACGCATCACCGTCACCACGCCGTCGTGCTGATGAAACTCTCCCTCAACACTTTGGTACATCAACAATTCGAGGGACGTCATTGAGCTAAACGTGTGCAGAACTTGGAGGTGTCGTGCGTTTGGTGCTTGATAGGTTGGTGAAAGCACAAGTGCTTACTAGGTGATTTTGGTAATTAATGTCAACATATCTCTTGTTGGACTAATATTTTCATCTAGTATATTTCAGATAAGTTCAACAGTGGAGTGGCTTGGACAAGAGGATGTGGAACCCCTTCAAGATGCTAAGGACAAAGATTGGCTCAAGCTCAAGACTCTTCATTTCTATTTTAGTGATCCAAGATCAAATTAAGTCCATAGGAAAAGCCAATACTATTAGAAGGGGATGAGGTGTTGCTTAATGGCTTGCTTGCTCAAAGTGCTTAGTGATATGCTCCAAAGCCCTCAACCACTTTCTCATTTCCACACATGTCCCAAACCTAAAGTCAAACTCGGACCCACTGATTTAACCTATCCGACACTACCGAGTTTACTTGACATAGCCACTGCCAGAAACCCTAATCAATTCGTTCTCACTGATGGGATCTTGGTCTCACCGAGATGGGCTTGCAAACTCTCTGTTGCCTATTGCAACTATTTCGGTCTCATCGAGATATGCAATCGGTCCCACCGAGTTTGCTTGACCAACTCTCTGTTTGCTTATTATCAATATCATCCCACCGAGTTTGTGTAATCAGTCAAACCGAGTTGAGGTTTTACCCTAACCCTAGCACATCGGTCCCACCGAGTTGATCATATCGGTCCCACCTGAAATCCTAACGTTCACATTTTGAATTAAATTGGTCTGACCGAGTTTAACTATTCGGTCCCACTGAGTTTGGTGAATTGTGTGTAATAGCTAGTTTTTGTGTGGAGGCTATATATATATACCCCTCCATCCAACCTCCATTCATGGAGAGAGCCATCAGAACATGCCTACACTACAACCATTCATTTTTTGAGAGAGAACCACCTACTCATGTTTTGAGACCAAGATATTCCATTCCAACCACAAGAATCTTGATCCCTAGCCTTCCGCAAGTTGCTTTCCACTCAAATCATCTTTCCACCATATCCAAATCTGTGAGAGAGGGTTGTGTGTTGGGGACACTATCTACTGAAGTACAAGAGCAAGGAGTTCATCATCAACACACCATCTATTACCTTTTGGAGAGTGGTGTCTCCTAGATTGGTTAGGTTTTACTTGGGAGCCTCCGTCAAGATTGTGGAGTTGAACCAAGGAGTTTGTAAGGGCAAGGAGATCGCCTACTTAGTGAAGATCTACCCAAGTGAGGCAAGTCCTTCGTGGGCGATGGCCATGGTGGGATAGACAAGGTTTCTTATTCGTGGACCCTTCGTGGGTGGAGCCCTCCATGGACTCGTGCAACCGTTACCCTTCATGGATTGAAGTCTCCATCAACGTGGATGTACGATAGCACCACCTATCAGAACCACGCCAAAAATCTCCGTGTCTCCAATTGTGTTTGCATACTCCAATCCCACCCCTTTACTTTCTTGCAACTTGCATGCTTTACTTTCTGCTACTCATATACTCTTGCCATGCTTGCTTGAAATGTATTATGAATGTTTAAACTTGTGCTAAAACTCCACCTTAACTTAAAGAAATTAAAAACTGCTACTTTTCCTTGTTGAGGGTCTAATCACCCCCCCTCTAGACACCTCTTCTCGATCCTACAATTGGTCAGAGCACTGGTCTCCATTGCTTTGGTTTAATCACCATTAGAGGAAGATGGGTGAGTCTACATTGGGGAGTCTTAGACGTAGAGTGCCTATACTTGATGGAGAGTTCTTCCACGAGTGGAAAATCGAGATGCTTGAGATTTTCAATGAATATCACTTGAACAAGTACATTCCTACTCCTTGTGTGCGCCTTGTTGACCCCTTGCATCCTACCCTTGATGAGTCTATTGACATGATCCATAATCTTAGAACTGTCAATTTAATCACTAGAGGATTACCTAGAAACTTGATTGCTAGCTTTCCAGCTCTTGATTGTGCCTACACCATATGGAGATTTCTTGAGGAACAATTTCCAATTATTCCTTGCAAAACTTAGATGAGATTCTTCACAAGTCTATTGCTTTTAGTAAGATGAATTCCAATGATCCTAGGTTTCGTGATTGTTTATTTGAGCTTACCAACCTCATGCGTGCCAAAGGAGATGTTGGGATCATTAGCAACATCATCTTCGAAGCCATTAGAATTCAGAAAGATGAACATTGTGATGATCACTTATCTAATGAATCACTCTCTCTAGGAATTGATCAATCACAAGACGATGTTGAACATGGATATTATGATGAGGATGATGATAGTGACTTTGATCTCGATGAGTCTATGAGACACTTTGGTCTTATGGATAATCTTTGTGGCTACATGGCTGGAGGAAAGGAATGGGTTCTTGATAGTGGATTTACCGATCACATGACCAGAGATAATGACATGTTTCGTGAGCTTGCTGAAAACAACAGCCCTCGAAAGTATGTCACTTTTGGTGACAACTCAACGGGTAAGGTGGTTGGCCTTGGTAAGGTGGCCATCTCACATGATAGCTCCATAAAAATGTTATGCTCGTTGAATCCCTTGGCTATAATTTACTTTCCGTATCTAGACCTGTTGACTTTGGCTTCAATGTCCTATTTACTGAAGTAGACTGCCAAGTGTTTCGTAGACATAATCATAAAATGGTCTTTACCTATATACGTAGAGGTGATCTATACATTGTTGATTTCACTAAAAGGCACAACCTAGAACTTGCTTAATTGCTAAATATTCTAAAGGTTGGTTGTGGCATAGAAGGTTAGGTCATGTGGGTATGCGAAATATTGATAAGCTTATTAAAGGTGATCATATCCTTGGAGTGAAGGATGTTATATTTGACAAGGATAGATTGTGCAGTGCTTGTCAAGCAGGAAAATAAGTTGGAGGAAGTCACCCCGTGAAGAACATCATGACCATGAGAAGACCTCTCGAGCTACTTCATATGGATCTCTTCGGTCCCAGTGCCTACAAAAGTCTTGGTGGAAACTCATTTGGTCTAGTCATACTCGATGAGTTTTCAAGATTTACATGGGTGTTCTTTCTTGATGATAAATCGCAGGTCCAAAAGATCTTCAAGAACTTCGCTAGGAAGGCCCAAAATCAATTTGAAGTGAAGATCAAGAAGGTTCGCAGCGACAATGGAACGGAGTTCAAGAACGCAAATGTCGATGCCTTTCTTGACGAAGAAGGGATTTCACACGAGTTCTTGGCTACGTACAATGGAGTTGTTGAGACGAAGAACCAGACTCTTATTGAGATGGCGAGAATGATTCTTGATGAGTACAAGACGCCAAAACACTTTTGGGCAGAAGCGGTTGAGACAGCTTATCATGCAACAAATCGCTTGTATCTTCACAAGCTACTCGGCAAGACGACATACGAGCTTCTCACCGGTAACAAACCCCAAGTTGGATACTTTCGAGTATTTGGCTCAAAGTGTTACATTCTTGATAGGCATCGATGTTCTAAATTTGCTCCTAAATCTCATGAGGGTTTCCTACTTGGTTATGGCTCAAACTCTCACACTTACCGTGTCTACAACAATTTCACCCGAAAGATTGAAGAGACGGTAGATGTGAAGTTTGATGAATCTAACGGCTCGCAAGTAGAGCAATTGCCAATTGATGTAGGAGACAAAGACACTTCGGAAGCAATCCAAGACTTGTCTATTGGCAAGATTCGTCCAACGGAGGTGAAGGAAAGTACCTCGTCCGTCCAAGTGGAAGCTTCTACCTCACGACAAGGTGAACCAGAATTGACACGGAGGCATCCACAAGTGGGTCACACCTAGACGAAGAAAACGAGGAAGTACACCAAGATGAACCTCATCAACCTCATTCTCCACCTCGACAAGAGAATGACAACATCAACAATGAAGAAGGTCAAGAGGAAGAACAAGATGATGAAGAAGATGTTCCACCCCGACCCAAACAAAAGCTCTGACGAGTTAGAGCAAGAGTCACAAGAGACCATCCCGTCGAGAAAATCTTCAATGATATCCAAACCGGGAGAATCACTTGCTCTAAAACTCGTTTGGAAATTTTTTGTGAACATTATTCATTCATCTCTAGCATTAAACCTATGAAGGTTGAAGAAGCATTGGAAGATCCGGATTGGATAAATGCCATGCGTGAAGAGCTACACAACTTTGAGAGGAAACAAGTGTGGACATTGGTCGAGAAGCCCGAAAACAACCACAACATCATCGGTACAAAATGGGTGTTTCACAACAAGCAAGATGAAGATGGACAAGTCATTCGTAACAAATTACGTCTCATCTCTCAAGGCTACACTCAAGTCGAAGGTATGGACTATGGTGAGACATATGCCCCCGTTGCTAGACTTGAGTCCATCCACATCTTACTTGCCTATGCTAATCACCATGATATTACCTTGTACCAAATGGACATTAAAAGGGCTTTTCTAAATGGTGGAACCAAGGAGGAAGTTTATGTCAAACAACCTCCCGGCTTTGTTAATCCTAAGAAACCCGATCATGTTTACAAACTTCGCAAAGCTCTTTATGGTCTTAAACAAGCTCCTAGAGCGTGGTACAAATATTTGACCAAGTTCCTTATTGAAAAAAGCTTTGAGATTGGAAAGATAGATTCTACTCTTTTTACTAAAAGGGTTAATGGTGAATTATTTGTATGCCAAATTTATGTTGATGATATCATATTTGGTTCGACTAACCCTCATTTAGTGAAAAGTTTGGAAAGCTAATGTCGGAGAAGTTTCAGATGTCTATGATGAGTGAACTCAAGTTCTTTCTTGGTTTTCAAATCAAGCAAACTAAGGAAGGTACCTTTGTTTCCCAAACAAAGTATACCAAGGACTTATTCAAGAAGTTCAACATGCAAGAATGCAAAGGTATGAATACACCCATGCCTACTAGTGGACATCTTGACTTGACCAAGGATGGCAAGCCGGTTGACCAAAAGGTTTATCACTCTATGATTGGTTCATTGTTATATCTATGTGCCTCCCGTCCCGATATTATGCTAAGGCTATGCATGTGTGCACGATATCAAGCGGCCCCCAAAGAATGTCATCTTAAGGCTGTGAAAAGGATAGTGAGATACTTCATTCATACACCAAATTTTGACATTTGGTATCCTAAGAGGTCTGCTTTTGATCTTGTTGGCTATTCCGACTCGGACTATGCCGGAGACAAGGTTGATAGAAAGTCCACTTCGGGTACTTGTCAATTTCTTGGTACATCTCTTGTGTCTTGGTCCTCCAAGAAAAAAAACTCAGTATCCTTATCCACCGCCGAAGCGGAATACATTTTCGCCGGTTCATGTTGTGCTCAATTACTTTGGATGACCCAAACTCTTAAAGATTATGGGATATATGTGAAACATGTTCCATTTCTTTGTGATAATGAAAGTGCTATTAAGATTGCTCACAATCCCGTGCAACATTCTCGAACTAAGCATATTGAAGTTCGTCATTATTTCATTTGAGATCATGTTGCTAAAGGAGACATTGATCTTAAGCATGTTCGTACCGATAAGAAATTGGCAGATATATTCACCAAACTGCTTGATGACAAAGTATTTTGCCGTTTGAGAGGTGAATTGAACATCATTGATGCTTCAAACTTGGAGTAGAAACTCCATTTGGATACATGCAAGGCATGATCCTTTGACTAATCCTTGATATTTCTCTGATGATGATGATCATATGTCTATGACATACTTGCTCCCTTGCATGCTATCTAACCCTTGTAGGTACTTGGATGAATCTAAATCTATAAGATTGCAAAACACTCACATCTTGAGCAATCTCTACATCACCAAGTCTCTACAATATGCTGGTTGAAGACAAGGAAGCATGAATCCTTTCAACATATCCTTTGACAAATTCTATATATCAAATTTCATTTGGTATAAAATTTCATGATTGTCACTTTGGATATACAAGTGCTCTTCCTTGCAAAACTAACCCATGTAGGTAGATGAACTCAAACTACAAGTGGTGCTCCCAACTCATTGATGAGCTACATCAACCTTGAGCATCCTACACAAGTTCTACCACATGATCAAGATCAACACCACCACCCAAGGTATGTTATTTCATCTTAGAGAAGCATTACCCCAAGTCATGGGTCAAAGCATCTCAACAAGATGTGAATACATCAAAATGCTTAAACGAAAAATGGCAACCCCATTTTGAGCTTAAATGATGAGTATGATCTACGATCAAGTGTTCTCACTTGACTCCTCAGTCAATATACTCTAACATGGGTGACTTTCTCGCCGACTCTCTCTAGATGAAGTTCTCTAGTGTTTCTCTGTGTTCTTGCATTTGTCTCTTGCATGTTTGTGATTTCTTTTTCGCTATTTTGTTCTGCATTCCCTGCATCCAATTCATTGCAAATCTTTGTGAGATCTTATTTGCCTAGTGAGCTGAGA
This sequence comes from Triticum aestivum, assembly GCF_018294505.1. Classification (NCBI taxonomy): domain Eukaryota; kingdom Viridiplantae; phylum Streptophyta; class Magnoliopsida; order Poales; family Poaceae; genus Triticum; species Triticum aestivum. The sequence goes on along the minus strand of NC_057800.1, from coordinate 390,002,275 downwards.
TGACAACTGTTTTCTCTATGTATTGAACTCGTCCTCACCGGTTTGTCTCTTTCGGACTAACTGAACTACCTTGGTTCCACTGAAAAAAACAACTCGGTGTTACTGATGTCAATGCTGAGGAGACACTTTGTCATTTGCATCCTACATATTTGCTCTAGCTCCACTCAATGATTCTTGTCCTCTACCTGCATCACATTCTACATGTTGCTTTGTTTTGTGACTCAAGGACCAAACCTATTCGACTCACATTCCAGAAGACCCTTCTTCGAATTTGATGTCAAACGGGGAGAGAGAACACATCAAAGCTTAATCACATCAAAGAGAGAGAGACCCCAGATGCATGGTATTCAATAGGAGAGAAGTCACATGTCTTTAAGAGGGGAAAGGCATGTTAGTATGTGTTATGACTGTGTTGTTATGATTTTCTCGTTTTGCTCTGATTTTTGTTTCTATATCTTCTCCCATTATCCCATATAAGATTCAGGGGGAGAAAGACATCTAAGGAAAGGAAATCTTCGAATTTATTGCATATCTTTACCTCTTTGGGGACATGTATATATCAAATAGAGTACCTAGTACTCACTCTCTACATGTCATCCCAATCTTGGTACTCTTGTGGTTTACTGGTTGCTCTGTTCAGTAGATGTTTCTGTGTTATCTAACCTTGTTTACTCAGGTTCATCTCTTCCAAAGCCAGCTTAAGACCACAAGTTAAGTATATGCATCACACTCATGTCCATGATGATCTCTTGCTGATGTACATATTGTTTGCAAGAAGGACTCATGAACATGAGGGTACACTTCTTAAATCCACACAATTTGCTCTGATGCATATAGACAAGATACATGTAACTCATTGCTTGCTCTGTCATGGTTATGCATTCACATGATTGCATACATGTAGGGGGAGTCTATGCATGTTACATGTCTTTCCAAAGCTTTACTTGCTAGTCTTCATATATTTATCTAAAGCTTTCATGGATGTTGTCATCAATTACCAAAAAGGGGGATATTGAAAGCACAAGTGCTCCCTAGGTGATTTTGGTAATTAATGTCAACATATCTCTTGTTGGACTAATATTTTAATCTAGTATATTTTAGATAAGTTCAACAGTGGAGTGGCTTGGACAAGAGGATGTGGAACCCCTTCAAGATGCTAAGGACAAAGATTGGCTCAAGCTCAAGATTCTTCATTTCCATTTTAGTGATCCAAGATCATATTGAGTCCATAGGAAAAGCCAATACTATTAAAAGGGGATGAGGTGTTGCTTAATGGCTTGTTTGCTCAAAGTGCTTAGTGATATGCTCCAAAGCCCTCAACCACTTTCTCATTTCCACACATGTCCCAAACCTAAAGTCAAACTCGGCCCCACCGACTTGATCTATCCGGCTCCACCGAGTTTACTTGACATAGCCACTGCCAGAAACTCTAATCAATTCGGTCTCATCGATGGGATTTAGATCTCACCAAGATGGGCTTGCAAACTCTCTGTTGCCTATTGCAACTATTTTGGTCTCACCGAGATATGCAATCGGTCCCACCGAGTTTGCTTGACCAACTCTCTGTTTGCTTATTACCAAAATCGGTCCCATCGAGTTTGTGTAATCGGTCAAACCGAGTTGAGGTTTACCCTAACCCTAGCACATCGGTCCCACCGAGTTGATCATATCGGTCCCACCGAAAATCCTAACGTTCCCATTTTGAACTAAATGGGTCTGACCGAGTTTAACTATTCGGTCCCACCGAGTTTGGTGAATTGTGTGTAATGGCTAGTTTTTGTGTGGAGGCTATATATACCCCTCCACCCAACCTCCATTCATGGAGAGAGCCATCAGAACATGCATACACTTCCACCATTCATTTTCTGAGAGAGAACCACCTACTCATGTGTTGAGACCAAGATATTCCATTCCAACCACAAGAATCTTGATCTCTATCCTTCCCCAAGTTGCTTTCCACTCAAATAATCTTTACACCATATCCAAATATGTGAGAGAGGATTGAGTGTTGGGGAGACTATCATTTGAAGCACAAGAGCAAGGAGTTCATCATCAACACACCATCTATTACCTTTTGGAGAGTGGTGTCTCCTAGATTGGCTAGGTGTTACTTGGGAGCCTCTGTCAAGATTGTGGAGTTGAACCAAGGAGTTTGTAAGGGCAAGGAGATCGCCTACTTCATGAAGATCTACCCAAGTGAGGCAAGTCCTTCGATGGACATGGTGGGATAGAGAAGGTTGATTCTTCGTGGACCCTTCGTGGGTGGAGCCCTCCGTGGACTCGCACAACCGTTACCCTTCGTGGGTTGAAGTCTCCATCGACGTGGATGTACAATAGCACCACCTATCGGAACCACGCCAAAAATCTCCATGTCTCCAATTGCGTTTGCATACTCCAATCCCATCCCTTTACTTTCTTGCAACTTGCATGCTTTACTTTCTTGAAATGTATTGCCATGCTTGCTTGAAATGTATTGTGAATGTTTAAACTTGTGCTAAAACTCCAACTTAACTTAAAGAAATTAAAAACTGCTACTTTTCCTTGTTGAGGGTCTAATCACCCCCCCCCCCCCTCTAGACACCTCTTCTCGATCCTACAGTCGGAATGAGAAGAAGTTCGACTACATCAACCAGGTTGTCAAGCGCTTCCGCTTTTGGTCTACGAGGGTACGTGGACACACTCTCCCCCTCTCATTGCTATGCATCTCCTAGATAGATCTTGCGTGAGCATAGGAATTCTTTTGAAATTGCATGCTACATTCCCCAACACTTAGTCCTGCTAGTATTTGCAAATTATGTTGTATATCGATTGCTCGCGTAGTAGCTCCCCTATTTTTGATATGTTCCTAGATAAAACTAAGTTGAAAGATGATAGTAGCAATGATGCGGACTGGGTCTGTGATCTGAGGATTATCCTCATTGTTGCATAGAAGAATTATGTCCTTGGTGCACCGCTAGGTGACAGACCTATTGCAGGGGCAGATGTAGACATAATGAATGTTTGGCAAGCTTGATATGATGACTACTTATTAGTTTAGTGCACCATGCTTTACGACTTAGAAATGGGACTTGAAAAATGTTTTGAACGCCATGGAGCATATGAGATGTTCCAAGAGAAGAAATTGGTGTTTCAGACTCATGCCTGTGTCGAGAGGTATGATACCTCTGACAAGTAGTTTTCCTACAAGATGGAGGAGAATAGCTCAACCAATGAGCATGTGCTTAGAATGTTTGGGTACTACAATCACTTGAATCAAGTGGGAGTTAATCTTCCAGATAAGATAGTGATTGATAGAGTTCTCTAGTCACTATCACCAAGCTACTAGAACTTCATGAAGAACTATAAAATGCAAGGAATGGCGGAAACGATTCTCGAGCACTTCGTGGTTGATAACCCACAAGTATAGGGGATCGCAACAGTTTTCGAGGGTAGAGTATTCAACCCAAATTTATAGATTCGACACAAGGGGAGCCAAAGAATATTTGAAGGTATTAGCAGCTGAGTTGTCAATCCAACCAGGCCTGGAGATTAATTATCCGCAGCAACGTGATCAGTAGCAAACTATATGATAGTTTTGATAATAGTGACAACAGTAACAGTGACGGTAATAGTGATAGCAGTAGTTTTGTAGCAAGTGCAATAGTAATGATAGCAATAGTAACTTCGCAAGAAAAGTATAAGATAAATTCCTAGGCATTGGATCGATGACTTGTTGTATGATATTCATCATGAGACAGTTATAACCTAGGGTGATACGACACTTGCTCCAGTTCATCAATATAATGTAGGCATGTATTTCGTAAATAGTCATACGTGCTTATGGAAAGAACTTGCATGGCATATTTTGTCCTACCCTCCTGTGGTAGCGGGGTCCTATTGGAAACTAAGGGATATTATGGCCTCCTTTTAATAGAGAACTGGAACAAAGCATTAACACACTGCGAATACATGAACTCCTCAAATTATGGTCATCACTGGGAGTGGTCCCGACTATTGTCACTCCGGGGTTGCCGAATCATAACACGTAGTAGGTGACTATAACTTGCAAGATCGGATCTAGAACATGGATATAATGGCGGTGACATAAATGGTTCAGATTTGAAATCATCGCACCCGGGCCCAAAGTGACAAGCATTAAGCATGGCAAAGTCATAGCAACATCAATCTTAGAACATAGTGGATACTAAGGATCAAGCCCTAACAAAACTAACTTGATTACATGATGAATCTCATCCAACTCCTCACCGACCAACGAGCCTACAAAGGAATTACTCACTCCCGTGGGGAGCATCATGGAACTGGCGGTGGAGAAGGGTTGGTGATGACGAAGAACGAAGAGCCCCCTCTCCGGATCCCCAAACGGACTCCAGATCTGGCCTCCCAATCAAGAACAGGAGGTGATGGCGGCTCCATCTCGTGGATCGCGATAATTCTTTCTCCCTGATTTTTTTTCTGGAAAAATAGGATTTTATAGCGTCGGTTTTAGGGTTTGCGGGGCCACCAGGTGGGGACAACCCACCTGGGTGCGCCAGGAGGGGGGCACGCGCTGGTGGGTTGTGCCCACCCAGGTGCCCCCCTCCGATGGATCTTGGCTCCAGAAATTCTTATTTATTGTATAAAAAATCCTCGCAAAGTTTCGTTCCATCCCGAGAACTTTTATTTTTGCACAAAAACAACACCATGGTAGTTCTGCTGAAAACAACGTCAGTCCGGGATTAGTTTCATTCAGATCATGCAAATTAGAGTCCAAAACAAGACGAAAAGCGTTAGGAAAAGTAGATACGTTGGAGACGTATCATTGATGCTGAAGTCGGCGAAGGTAGAAATCAAGAAAGAAGCATCAACTGTTGATGGATAACAAGACCTGTAGTTTCAAGAAAAAGGGCAAAGGTAAAGAAAGGGAGCTCCAAGAAGAATGGCAAGCAAATTGTCACTCCCGTGAAGAAGCCCAAAGCTGGACTCAAGCCTGAAACTGAGTGCTTCTAGTGTGAAGGAAATGGTCACGGGAAGTGGAACTTCCCCAAAAAACTTGGCGGATAAGAAGGACGGCAAAGTGAACAAAGGTATATTTGATATACATGTTACTGATGTGTATTTTACTAATGTTCGAAGTAATCCCAGGGTATTTGATACCGGTTCAGTTGCTAAGAGTAGTAAATCAAAACAGGAGTTGCAGAGACTAGTTAAAAGCGAGGTGACGATGTGTGTTGGAAATGATTCCATGGTTCATATGATCACCATCGCACACTACCTCTACCTTTGGGATTAGTGTTGAACCTAAATAAATGTTATTTGGTGTTTGCGTTGAGCATGAATATGGTTAGATCATGTTTATTGCAATACGATTATTCATTTAAGTTAGAGAATAATTGTTATTCTGCTTACATGAATAAAACCTTCTATGGTGATACACCCAATGTAAATGGTTTACCGAATCTTGATCGTAGCAATATACATATTCATAATATTGATGTCAAAATATGCAAAGTTGATAATGATAGTGCAAGATAATTGTGGCACTGCCATTTAGGTCATATTGGTGTAAAGTGCATGAAGAAACTCCATGCAGATGGGCTTTTGGAATCACTTGATTATGAATCATTTGATACTTGCGAACCATGCCTCATGGGCAAGATGACTAAAACTCCGTTCTCCGAAACAATGGAGCGAGCCAATGACTTATTGGAATAATACATACCGATGTATGCGGTCCGATGAGTGTTGAGGCACGCGGCGGGTATCATTATTTTCTGACCTTCACAGATGATTTGAGCAGATATGGGTATTTCTACTTGATGAAACACAAGTCTGAAACATTTGAAAAGTTCGAAGAATTTCAGAGTGAAGTGGAGAATCATCGTAACAAGAAAATAAAGTTTGTACGACCTGATCGCGGTGGTGAATATTTGAGTTACGACTTTGGCCTTCATTTAAAACAATGTGGAATAGTTTCACAACTCACACCACCTGGAACACCACAGCGTAATGGTGTGTCTGAACGTCATAACCGTACTTCATTAGATATGGTGTGATCTATGATGTCTATTACCGATTTACCACTATAGTTTTGGGGTTATGCGTTAGAGACAGCAGCATTCACATTAAATAGGGCACCGTTTAAATCCATTGAGACGACACCATATGAACGATGGTTTGGCAAGAAACCTAAGCTGTCATTTCTTAAAGTTTGGGGTTGCGACACTTATGTCAAAAGGCTTCATCCTGATAAAGCTCGAACCCAAATCGGAGAAGTGTGTCTTCATAGGATACCCTAAAGAAACAATTGGGTACACCTTCTACCACATATCCGAAGGCAAGATCTTTGTTGCCAAGAATGGAACATTTCTACAGAAGGAGTTTCTCTCAAAAGAAGTGAGTGGGAGGAAAGTAGAAATTGATGAGGTAATTGTACCTTCTCTCGAATTGGAAAGTAGTACATCAGAGAAAACTGTTCACGCGATGCCTACACCAACTAGAGAGGAAGCCAATGATGATGATCATGAAACTTCAGATCAAGTTACCATTGGACCTCGTAGGTCGAACAGAGCACATTCCCCACTAGAGTGGTAATGTAATCCTGTCCTGGAAGTCATGTTACTAGACCATGGAGAACCTATGAATTATGAAGAAGCTATGATGAGCCCAGATTCCGTGGCTTGAGGCCATGAAATCTGAGATAGGATCCATGTATGAGAACAAAGTGTGGACTTTGGTGGACTTGCCCGACGATCGGCAAGCCATTGAGAATAAATGGATCTCCAAGAAGAAGACTGACGCTGATGGTAATGTAACCATCTACAAAGCTCGACTGTCGCAAAAGGTTTTCGACAAGTTCAAGGAGTTGACTACGATGAGACTTCCTCACCCGTAGCGATGCTTAAGTCTATCCGAATCATGTTAGCAATTGCCACATTTTATGATTATGAAATCTGGCAAATGGACGTCAAAAATGCATTCCTTAATGGATATCTTAAAGAAGAGTTGTATATGATGCAACCAGAAGGTTTTGCCGATCCTAAAGGTGCCGACAAAGTGTGCAAGCTCCAGCGATCCATCTATGGACTAGTGAAAGCATCTCAGAGTTAGAATAGACGCTTTGATGAGATGATCAAAGAATATGGTTTTATATAGACTAATGGTGAAGCCTGTATTTACAAGAAAGTGAGTGGGAGCTCTGTAGAATTTCTGATATTATATGTGGATGACATATTGGTGATTGGAAATGATATAGAATTTCTGGATAGCATAAAAGGATACCTGAATAAGAATTTTTCAATGAAAGACCTCGGTGAAGCTAGTTACATATTAGGCATCAAAATATATAGAGATAGATCAAGACGCTTAATAGGACTTTCACAAAGCACATACCTTGACAAAGTTTAGAAGGAGTTCAAAATGGATTAGTCAAAGAAAGGGTCTTGCCTGTATTGTAAGGTGTGAAGTTGAGTAAGAATCAAAGCCCGACCACGGTAGAAGATAGAAAGAGAATTAAAGTCATTCCCTATGCCTCAACCATAGGTACTATAAAGTATGCCATGCTGTGTACCAGACCTATTGTGTGCCTTGCCATGAGTTTGGCGAGGGGGTACGATAGTGATCCATGAATAGATCACTTGACAGTGGTAAAGTCAAAATTATCCTTAGAAGACTAAGGAAATGTTTATCGGTTATGGAGGTGATAAAGAGTTCGTCGTAAAGGGTTACGTCGATGCAATCTTTCACACCGATCCGGATGACTCCGAGTCTAAATCTGGATACGTATTGAAAGTGGGAGCAATTAGCTAGAGTTTATCCATACAGAGCATTGTAGACATAGAAATTTGCAAAATACATATGGATCTGAAAGTGACAGACCCGTTGACTAAACTTCTCTCACAAGCAAAACATGATCACACCTTAGTACTCTTTGGGTGTTAATCACATGGCGATGTGAACTAGATTATTGACTTTAGTAAACTCTTTGGGTGTTGGTCACATGGCGATGTGAACTATGGGTGTTAAATCACATGGTGATGTGAACTAGATTAATGGCTCTAGTGCAAGTGGGAGATGGGAGGAAATATGACCTAGAGGCAATAATAAAGTTCTTATTTTATATTTCCTTATTCATGACAATGGTTTATTATTCATGCTAGAATTGTATTGATCAGAAACCTAAATACATGTGTGAATACATAAACAAACACCATGTCCCTAGTGGGCCTCTACTTGACTAGATCGTTGATAAAAAATGGTTAAGGTTTCCTAACCATGGACATGAGTTGTCATTTGATAATGGGATCACATCATTAGGAGAACGATGTGATGGAAAATACCCATCCATTAGCTTAGCATAATGATCGTTCGATTTTATTGCTATTGCTTTCTTCATGTCAAATACATATTCCTTCGACTATGAGATTATGCAACTCCCGAATATCGGAGGAATGCCTTGTGTGCTATCAAGCATCACAACATAACTGGGTGATTATAAAGATGCTCTATAAGTATCTCCAAAGGTGTTTATTGAGTTGGCATAGATCGAGATTAGGATTTGTCACTCCGAGTATCAGAGAGGTATCTTTGGGCCCTCTCGGTAATACACATCATAAGCTTGCAAGGAAACGACTAATGAGTTAGTCACGAGGTGATGTATTATGGAATTAGTAAAGAGACTTGTTGGTAATGAGATTGAACTAGGTATGAAGATAGCGACGATCGAAACTCGGGCAAGTAACATACCGATGGACAAAGGGAATTACGTATGTTGTCATAACGGGTCGACCGATAAAGATCTTCATAGAATATGTAGGGGCCAATATGGGCATCCAGGTTCCGCTATTAGTTATTGACCGAAGAGGTGTCTCGGTCATGTCTACATAGTTCTCGAACTCGTAGGGTCCGCACGTTTATGTTCGATGCCGATATAGTATTATATGAGTTATGTGATTTGGTGACCGAATGTTGGTCGGAGTCCCGGATGAGATCACGGACATGACAAGGAGTCTCGAAATGGTCGAGATGTAAAGATTGATATATAGGACGATAGTATTCGGACACTAGAAGTGTTTCGGAGGGTACTAGGTGCAAATCGGGTCACTGGAAGGGGTTCCGGGCACCCGCGACAAAAGATATGGGCCTTATGGGCTAATAGGGGAAACGCACCAGCCGCAAGGGGCTGGTGAGCCCCCCATATGGGCCTAACCAGGAGGAAAAGGAAAGAGGGGAAGGGAAAGGAAAGGGGGGATTCGGCCTCCCCCTTCCTTCCCTCCTCCCTCCTCTTTCCTTCCCCCTCCGGCAAATATGGCAGGGGGCACTACAAAAAAAAAGACACATCCATGACATTTTGGGCCGAACGAATTTTTTTTCGGTCATACTTATGACACTTCTATGACGATAACTGTGACAAAACCCGGTATCATCATAGACGTGGTGGGCTCCTACTTCTATGACAAAAAATCATGACAGAAAATGGGCTTATCGTCTTGGGCGGGCCGGAGACGCAGCTGCATGACATTCTTTGGGCTGTCCATGACGGAAAAAACCGTGGTAGAAGCAAGGGCGAGGAAAATTTCGGGGAGTTCCCGGTTATGGTGGGAGGTCGGGGGCCGAGCGATGCGTGTTTCTCTCGTACACGTACGCGCGTGTGTGCGAGGCGTTGGCTCTAACTGAACCCGAGCGAGGCATTGGGCTCTAACTGAACCCGAGCGATTGCACTGCAGGCTACGCGTTACTGAACCCGAGCGATCGATCGATGGCTGTTAACTGAACCCGATCGAGCGATTCCTTCGCTACTGCCGCTAACTGAAGCCGATCGATGCTG